>NW_011414894.1:0-644 GCF_000754665.1 Bison bison bison | reverse complement strand
TAGGGAGAAACCGCACACTGTGGCCGCCGCTCGAGAACAACCCTGAGATCCCCCATGATCGCAAGTTAGGGCCTTCGTCTCCTGTATGGCCTAGAGACCCAATCTCTCGACCTCTCTCCAACGCCTCAGGAGGCTTGACTCCCTTTAGTCCACCCAGTGAGCTCCAAGAGATACCCGTCGCGACTTGAGAGCAGAGCGGGGTTCTTTGCTTCCACTCGACATGTATGCCTGTCTCCCCGGTGTGTCTGGAATGCAACCCTGAGATCCCTGTCGCCCCTGGAGAGGAACATTGACTTCTGGACAGAAGCCTAGATGAGGTCTATTGGCCCTGCAGTCACTCGAGAGCAATCCCCAGCTTTCCTTCGCAACTCGAATGGAAGATTGGACTTCCCTGGGCCAACACAAGAGGCATCCTGAATTCCCCGTCGTAATTCGAGAATCCTGCTACACCTCGAGAAAAACCACGTGGTTCCCCCGTCATCGCAAGATGTAGCCCTGTGCCACTACAGCGTCTCAGGAGAAGTCCCACTTTAGGAATTGGAGTTCGAAACGCTACTTGTCACCCTTGATGCGACCCACAAAGTGCCCCGACATCCCGGTCTCCCTCGAGAGTAACACCGAAGTTTTCCGGCACCACTTCCTCT
>NW_011414893.1:0-785 GCF_000754665.1 Bison bison bison | reverse complement strand
CTCGTTTCATACATGATATTATACATGTTTCAATGCCATTCTCCCAAATCTTCCCACCCTCTCCCTCTCCAACAAAGTCCATAAGACTGTTCTATATCCCTTAATATTTTCAAAGAAATTTATATAAAGATTACAACACTCATAAGGCAAAATTCACTACGTCTGGCATCCTATAAAAAATGACCAGGTGTGCAAAAGCAGCATAATATCTACAATGAGGATATAAATCAACAAACCAAAACTGACTCAGAAATGACAGAAAATGGAATTTGTTTTCATAACCTGAGAGACTTTGATTTGAACTTGAAGCTAAAGGCTTTGGCTTTAAGATATCTTTGTTGGGATATTTGGAAATTTTTATCTCTCTGGAATTCAAGATCAATAACATCTCCAATCAATTTTTTGTTAATCAACCCAAGATTTCCCCTATGTTTGGAACAGTAAAACAGATCTTAAGGCATCTCCATCCACAATAGTGCCTGAAAGTCTTGATTCATTTGTTTATGTATGACTACATCTCAGTCCTTGAGAATCTTGAAGGCCACATTTTATCTTAAACCTGCAGAAAACTGGTCTCCATTGTATATAGTAATGTTAGTGACAACCAACCAAGAAAGCAGCGTCATAGAGATGTATGTTCAATAAGACCACTAGATGGCGCAATATCTTCACATTTCATTAACAACACTAAGCGCCCAGAAGGGAATTTAGTCCTTTACGAGGGACTCTTACCGGAAAGCTATCCTAATTTGTCATTCCGGCTGCCTGCCTTACTTGCTGATGAT
>NW_011414892.1:0-620 GCF_000754665.1 Bison bison bison | reverse complement strand
ACTGGTGCCTCAAGCTCAGCTCTCGCCTTCCCTTCGGACCTAGGAGCCAGGCGTCCTTGCAGAGGGCTTTAGGGGCTGGGGGTGTTGACACACTGCCAAAGCCTCCCGCAGGGAGAGCTCTTTCCGAGGGAAAGGAAGCGCCCCAGGACTGCATTCCCAAGCTAGGTGCTTCCCCGCCCAGACTTAAGCGCCGCACGGAGGGAAATCAGGGTCCCGGTGCCCCTGGCTTGGGGAGGCGGACTCCACAAGCCAGAGTGGTGCTCCGTTTGTGCCCCAGAAAGCGCCTGCCAGACCGACCTTCCCTGGAGCTGTCCTCCCGCCTAGAGGCAGGTGGATGTGCTGTGCGGGGCTTCCCCTGTGCGTTTAGGGCTCCCTAGCACAGCCGCAGCGCAGGGGAACCAGCCCATGATCAGTGAGCTCCGGGCAGTACTTTGGTCCCAGGTTTGGAGCCCAATGCCCGGAACGCGGGAGAGAAGAGGCTGGCTGCCGGCGGGTGCTTGCAAGCCTGTTACTGGGAAGGACCGAGTGAGCTTCCACACCGGCGGAGCTCCAGCTCTGCGCGCAGGCGCCATAGCACAGGGCCCCGGCCGAGAGGCTGCTCTGGCCTGGGCGAGCCTCCC
>NW_011414891.1:0-605 GCF_000754665.1 Bison bison bison | reverse complement strand
GGGCGCCCCGAGCCAACCGCCACCGTCTCAGGCCGTATCAGCCTGAAGGCGCCCGATCTCGTCTGATCTCGGAAGCTAAGCAGGGTCGGGCCTGGTTAGTATCTTGGATGGGAGACCACCTGGGAATCCCGGGTGCTCGAGGCTTTTTGCCTACCAGAAGACGGTCCTTTAGCCCCCGCCGCGCGTCCCGATTCTTGGATCCCCCCGCAGCCCCAGCCCTCCCGGGCCGCGGGGAGCGGGTGGCCGGGGCCCCGACTCCCGCTGCAGACCTGGGTTGCCTCCGCGCGGCCCGCGAGCCCCTCCGCATTCGCATTCGGCTTCCAGGACACCCGACGACCGGCAGTCCCGTCTCCACCTGGGGCTCCTTTGGCTTGCCTCAGGCAATCCCGGGGCTTGCACCGACTCCAGCCACAGCCCCCGCCCCCGCCCCACCCCCTGCCTCGCAGGCGATCGCGCATGCGCATGTGCGCGCGCACGCACAGATAGATGTGCCCAAACGGGGCATCTATCTTGTTCACTTATACCGTGGGGGATCTATGCCTGGGAGTCGGACTGCTGGACCGTAGGCTACTTCCACGTTTAGTTCCTTCGGGAACCTCCATATT
>NW_011414890.1:0-540 GCF_000754665.1 Bison bison bison | reverse complement strand
GTGCGTGCGCAGTCCCATGATCAGCGACTGTCAGTCACTGATCACTGCCTGATAAACACGTGATCAGTGCATGATGAGCCACGTGATCAGTGCCCGATCAGCCACGTCATCAGTGCATGGGCAGTCACCTGATCAGTGCATGCTCAGCCAGGCGATCTGTACTTGATCAGCCGCGTGATCAGTGCCTGCAGAGTCACGTGATCAGGGCCTGCTGAGCTGTGTGATTCCTGTCGGCTCATCTGCTTGGCAATTGCCAGCTGACCTGTGTGATTCCTGCCTGGTCGCTGCTTGATTATTGCCGGTTGAGCAGCATGATTCCTCACTGCTCAGCTCCATGCTTATTGCCTGCTGATTGCGTGGTTCGTGTCTGTTCAGCTCTTTGAGAATTGCCTCCTGAGGTCCCTGTTCGGGCGCCACCTGCCAGGGACCAGCCCCAGCTGATCCAGGGTATTCGAAGGAGAGATGGCCTAGGCGACTATTATATGCTCATCATAGTATCAAGAATAATAGTATGAGGATAGCTCAGTAGGAAAATTCGGT
>NW_011414889.1:0-535 GCF_000754665.1 Bison bison bison | reverse complement strand
GAAGGCGATGGCACCCCACTCCAGTACTCTTGCCTGGAAAAGTCCCATGGATGGAGGAGGCTGGTGGGCTGCAGTTCATGGGTCGCTAGGAGTCTGACACAACTGAGCAACTTCACTTTCACTTTTCACTTTCATGCATTGGAGAAGGAAATGGCAACCCACTCCAGTATTCTTGCCTGGAGAATCCCAGGGACGGGGGAGCCTGGTGGGCTGCCGTCTATGGGGTTGCACAGAGTTGGACACGACTGAAGTGTCTTAGCACCAGCAAGGCCAGTTCTCCACCTGGATTTTGGTGCCCTGCCTTCTCCCCTTCTCAGGAATCTTGTATTTTTAATTAATTTTTAATGGAGTACAGTTGCTTTACAATGTTGTGTTAGATTCTACTGTACAGCAAAATGAATCAGCCACACATATACATACATCCACTCCCTTTTGGACTTCCTTCCCATTCAGGTCACCAAAGAGCATTAAGTAGAGTCCCTGCACTACACAGTATGTTCTCGTTAGTTACCTATTCATACGTAGTATTTAAGTG
>NW_011414888.1:0-576 GCF_000754665.1 Bison bison bison | reverse complement strand
ACTTCCCTCTCACTTTTCACTTTCATGCATTGGAGAAGGAGATGGCAACCCACTCCAGTGTTCTTGCCTGGAGAATCCCAGGACGGGGGAGCCTGGTGTGCTGCTGTCTATGGGGTCACACAGACTCAGACTTGACTGAAGTGACTTAGCAGCAGTAGCAGCACAGAGTTAGAAGTGCAAGGTGACATAGAAAGGAAACAACCAGGAAAAGAAAGTTACTTTTTGTTTGTGAGCACAAAGGTACTTACCAAAATTCATATTCCTAGAGAAGAAAGCTTGTAGTTCTGCACGTGTGCGTTTCTTCTCAGGGATGTTACTGTGTACACGCACATGTGTGTGCACACATGGGCATAGAAGTCCCTGCCAGTGTGCTTGTGAGTATGAGCTTCCAGAATTGACCTAGCCAGGTGATGGAAGTTGGATAGCAAAAACATGAAGGTGTTAGAGAAAGGTACATATGCTCTGGCCAGCAGAAGCACTGAAGCCAGGGATTCGATCCCCGTTATCTCACTGAGCAAACACGTTCTAAGTGGGATCACAGGGGTGCACCCAGGATGTCTGGCAGAAAGTAGAGGC
>NW_011414887.1:0-665 GCF_000754665.1 Bison bison bison | reverse complement strand
TCCCCAAGCCCTGCCCAGCTTCTAGCGTTCGCGCCCGGGACGGAGCAGGCTGCGGGAGTGTGGGAGACATGACTGATGCCTGACTGGGGCCTCAGCTCAGCTCTAGCCTTCCCTTCGGGCCTAGGAGCCAGGCGTCCTTGCAGAGGGCTTAGGGGCTGGGGGTGTGCACACTGCCAAAGCCTCCCGCAGGGAGAGCTCTTTCCGAGGGAAAGGAAGCGCCCCAGGCTGCATTCCCAAGCTGGTGCTTCCCCGCCCAGACTAAGCGCCGCACGGAGGGAATCAGGGTCCCGGTGCCCCTGGCTTGGGGAGGCGGCTCCACAGCCAGAGTGTTGCTCCGTTTGTGCCCAGAAAGCGCCTGCCAGACCGGGCCTTCCCTGGAGCTGTCCTCCTGCCTAGAGGCAGGTGGATGTGTTGTGCGGGCTTCCCCTGTGCGTTTGGGCTCCCTAGCACAGCCGCAGCGCAGGGGAACCAGCCCATGATCAGTGAGCTCCGGGCAGTACTTTGGTCCCAGGTTTGGAGCCCAATGCCCGGAACGCGGGAGAGAAGAGGCTGGCTGCCGGCGGGTGCTTGCAAGCCTGTTACTGGGAAGGACCGAGTGAGCTTCCACACCGGCGGAGCTCCAGCTCTGCGCCCAGGCGCGATAGCACAGAGCCCCGGCCGAGAGG
>NW_011414886.1:0-633 GCF_000754665.1 Bison bison bison | reverse complement strand
AAGTCACTCGAGAGCAATCCCCAGCTTGCCTTCGCAACTCGGATGGAAGATTGGACTTCCCTGGGCCAACACAAGAGGCATCCTGAATTCCCCGTCGTAACTCGAGAATCCCGCCGCAACTCGAGAAAAACCACGTGGTTCCCCCGTCATCGCAAAATGAAGCCCTGTCCCGCTACAGCGTCTCAGGAGAAGTCCCACGTTAGGAATTGGAGGTCGAAACGGTACTTGGCACCCTTGATGCGCCCCCACAAAGTTCCCCGGCATCCCGGTCTCCCTGGAGAGGAACACCGAGGGTTTCCGGCACCACTTCGTCTGAGCCCCTTCTACCCTCGTGATCTTGACAGGAGGGTCCACTCCCCTGATTTGTCTGGAAGGGGTTCCCGACCTTCCGGTCGCACCTCAGGATGAGGCCGGTCTCATGACGACATTCCAGACGTGGCCTCGTGGGTGCTTCCACATTGCGAAGCACCCCGATTTCCCGGTCCCCTCTTGGTAAGAACCCGATGCCCGGACACCTCTCCGAACTCCACCCTGTGAATGAAGTCAACACGAAGGGGCAGTGACTCGCCCGTGCATCGTCCGGAAAAGACCCCCAGGTTCCAAATACCGCACGACAAGTGGCCTCTCTCCCCG
>NW_011414885.1:0-570 GCF_000754665.1 Bison bison bison | reverse complement strand
CGTGTGGAAGAAGGTCTCTCGAGGCCTTTCTCGGGTTGAGGCAGGAAACCCTGGCTTCCCTCGACTTGTGCAGGTGACCTCAGGGGGGCTTCTCATGGTGGCTCTGAGAAGTCAGGGAAACTGGGAGGTGGGGGGGGCGGCCTCTCGGGACTCCACGGGGTTTGGTGCATTGGAAGAGGGCCTCATCTCCAGTTGGGGCAGGAACCTCAGGGTTCCTGTGATTTCAGACTACGATCGCAGGGTCCCTGCAGACTGGGGACAGGAGAGTCAGGCCTCGTCTTGGGTTGAGGCATGGAACTCCGCTTGCCTCTCGAGGTGTCCCCGGAGAGAGAGGCCACTTGTCGAGCGGTATTTGGAACCTGGGTGTCTTTTCCGGACGATGCACGGGCGAGTCACTGCCCCTTCGTGTTGACTTCATTCACAGGGTGGAGTTCGGAGAGGTGTCCGGGCATCGGGTTCTTACCAAGAGGGGACCGGGAAATCGGGGTGCTTCGCAATGTGGAAGCACCAACGAGGCCACGTCTGGAATGTCGTCGTGAGACCGGCCTCATCCTGAGGTGCGACCGGAAG
>NW_011414884.1:8665-9259 GCF_000754665.1 Bison bison bison | reverse complement strand
CCCCTGGGGAGGAACATTTGGCTTCTGGACACAAGCCTAGATGAGGTCTATTGGCCCTGCAGTCACTCGAGAGCAATCCCCAGCTTCCTTCGCAACTCGAATGGAAGATTGGACTCC
Source organism: Bison bison bison (assembly GCF_000754665.1). Classification (NCBI taxonomy): domain Eukaryota; kingdom Metazoa; phylum Chordata; class Mammalia; order Artiodactyla; family Bovidae; genus Bison; species Bison bison. Next base: position 9,142 of record NW_011414884.1, on the reverse strand, counting down.
CTGGGCCAACACAAGAGGCATCCGGAATTCCCCGACGTAACTCGAGAATCCCGCCGCAACTCGAGAAAAGCCACGTGGTTCCCCCGTCATCGCAAGATGAAGCCCTTTCCCGCTACAGCGTCTCAGGAGAAGTCCCACGTTAGGAATTGGAGGTCGAAACGGTCCTTGGCACCCTTGATGCGCCCCACAAATTTCCCCGGCATCCCGGACTCCCTGGAGAGGAACCCCGAGGTTTTCCGGCACCACTTCCTCTGAGCCCCTTCTACCCTCCTGATCTCGACAGGAGGGTCGACTCCCCTGCTTTGTCTGGAAGGGGTTCCCGACCTTCCGGTCGCACCTCAGGATGAGGCCGGTCTCACGACGACATTCCAGACGTGGCCTCGTGGGTGCTTCCACATTGCGAAGCACCCCGATTTCCCGGTCCCCTATTGATAAGAACCCGATGCCCGGACACCTCTCCGAACTCCACCCTGTGAA
>NW_011414884.1:4943-5296 GCF_000754665.1 Bison bison bison | reverse complement strand
GTGAGAAAGCGCACACTGGGGCCGCCGCTCGAGAACAGCCCCGAGACTCCCCCGTCATCGCGAGATGAGGCCTTCGTCTCCTGCATGGCCTAGAGACCAATCCCGCGACCTCTCTCCAAAAGCCTAAGGAGGCTTGACTCCCTTTAGTCCACCCAGTGAGCTCCAAGAGATACCCGTCGCGACTCGAGAGCAGAGCGGGGTTCTTTGCTTCCACTCGAGATGAATGCCTGTCTCCCCTTGTGCGTCTGGAATGCAACCCCGAGATCCCTGTCGCCCCTGGGGAGGAACATTGGCTTCTGGACACAAGCCTAGATGAGGTCTATTGGCCCTGCAGTCACTCGAGAGCAATCCCC
>NW_011414884.1:0-679 GCF_000754665.1 Bison bison bison | reverse complement strand
GCCGTCGTACCTCGTGAGAAACCGCACCCTGGGGCCGCCGCTCGAGAACCACCCCGAGACTCCCCCGTCATCGCGGAGATGAGGCCCTTCGTCTCCTGCATGGCCTAGAGGCCAGCCTCGCGACCTGTCTCCAAACGCCTCAGGAGGCTTGACTCCCTTTAGTCCACCCAGTGTGCTCCAAGAGATACCCGTCGTGACTCGAGAGCAGAGCGGGGTTCTTTGCTTCCACTCGAGATGAATGCCTGTCTCCCCGGGTGCGTCTGGAATGCAACCCCGAGATCCCTGTCGCCCCTGGAGAGGAACATTGGCTTCTGGACACAAGCCTAGATGAGGTCTATTGGCCCTGCAGTCACTCGAGAGCAATCCCCAGCTTTCCTTCGCAACTCGAATGGAAGATTGGACTTCCCTGGGCCAACACAAGAGGCATCCTGAATTTCCCGTCGTAACTCGAGAATCCCACCGCAGCTCGAGAAAAAGCACGTGGTTCCCCCGTCATCGCAAGATGAAGCCCTTTCCCGCGACAGCGTCTCAGGAGAAGTCCCACGTTAGGAATTGGAGGTCGAAACGGTCCTTGGCACCCTTGATGCGCCCCCAAAAAGTTCCCCGGCATCCCGGTCTCCCTGGAGGGGAACACCGAGGTTTTCCGGCACCACTTCCTCTGAGCCCCTTCTACCCTCCT
>NW_011414883.1:0-520 GCF_000754665.1 Bison bison bison | reverse complement strand
TAACTGAAACTCACTGTTCTAAGCTGTGGATCATGTCATGTTTTAAATATGTGAATGTATTATTTTATCAGTAATAAAACAGTTGAATTCCCAAATGTATACCATTCTGTTACAAAGTTTTAAAATGGGAATCAAATGTTGACCATTTCTTAAAATTAATTTATCTAAGAGACTATTTTTATTCTTAGATTCAATCTGAACACTACTTTATTTCATGGCCACTGCTTGGCTCTCTGCTGCTGCACTACAACTTCTAAGCATTCTGTGGTCATGTAAGCTCAAGAAATGCAAAGAGACACGTGTACCCCAATGTTCATCGCAGCACTGTTTATAATAGCCAGGACATGGAAGCAACCTAGATGTCCATCAGCAGATGAATGGATAAGAAAGCTGTGGTACATATACACAATGGAGTATTACTCAGCCATTAAAAAGAATACATTTGAATCAGTTCTAATGAGGTGGATGAAACTGGAGCCTATTATACAGAGTGAAGTAAGCCAGAAAGAAAAACATAAAT
>NW_011414882.1:0-637 GCF_000754665.1 Bison bison bison | reverse complement strand
CTCTAGGTCAGTGATAACACCATCATTGATTTATCTGGGTCGTGTAAGATCTTTTTTGTACAGTTCTTCTGTGTATTCTTGCCACCTCTTCTTAATATATTCTGCTTCTGTTAGGTCCATACCATTTCTATCCTTTATTGAGCCCATCTTTGTATGAAATGTTCCCTTGGTATCTCTAATTTTCTTGAAGAGATCTCTAGTCTTTCCCATTCTGTTGTTTTCCTCTATGTCTTTGCATCGATCTCTGAGGAAGGCTTTCTTATCTCTTCTTGCTATTCTTTGGAACTCTGCATTCAGATGCTTATATCTTTCCTTTTCTCCTTTGCTTTTTGCTTCTCTTCTATTCACAGCTATTTGTAAGGCCTCCCCAGACAGCCATTTTGCTTTTTAACATTTCTTTTCCATGGGGATGGTCTTGATCCCTGTCTCCTGTAGAATGTCACAAACCTCCATCCATAGTTCACCAGGCACTCTATCTATCAGATCTAGGCCCTTAAATCTATTTCTCACTTCCACTGTATAATCATAAGGGATTTGATTGAGGTCATACCTGAATGGTCTAGTGATTTCCCCTCCTTTCTTCAATTTAAGTCTGAATTTGGCAATAATGAGTTCATGATTTGAGCCACAGTCAGCT
>NW_011414881.1:0-661 GCF_000754665.1 Bison bison bison | reverse complement strand
CTGGAGTGGGTAGCCATTCCCTTCTCCAGGGGATCTTCCCAACTCAGGGACTGAACCCAAGTTTCCCACACTGCAGGCAGATTCTTTACCATCTGAGCCACCAGGGAAGCACAATCATGCCTAGTTAACATTATTAAATGACCAAACTGGACAACAAAATAACAAAAATCATGTCATAAATTATGATTATCAACTAATGATAAAAATGCCTCCTGTAAGTCATTTGGGGGTACTAAAAGATGGCAGCAAAATTGAAAACAGTACTTATTTTTAAATCAGATAATATTTTCAATACATTTTTCTTCAATCTCAGATATTACTTCAGGTGAAATACCATTAAGCTTAAAGTAGTATGCGTTCTCAGTTGCTAAGTCATGTCTGACTCTTTGTGACCCCATGGACTGGACTGTAGTCCGCCAGGCTCCTCTGTCCATGGGATTTCCCAAACAAGACTACTGGAGTGGGTTGCCATTCCCTCCTCTACAGGGTTTCCCGACTATCTCCTGCGTGGACAGACAGATTCCTTACCGCTAAACCACCTGGGAAGCTCTTAAAGTAGTAAATTCAACTATTAAAATGAAAATACATAAATAAGGTCTTTCCAAAACCTTTTGGAATTTGTACAGAAATGTATTTATTTTACTTTTTCATGTTATCAACT
>NW_011414880.1:0-536 GCF_000754665.1 Bison bison bison | reverse complement strand
TAGCAGTGGATTAGCCATAGGAAAATGGAACTCGACTTCTGCTAAGCATCTGCTCAAACTCATGTCCACTGAGTTCGGTGATGCCGTCCAACCATCTCATCCTCTGTCATCCACTCTCTTCCTGACTTCAATCTTTCCCAGCATCAGGGTCTTTTCCAATATGAAAATTCATATTAAAAAACTGGAAATAATTACCTCAAGCAATTTTTAAATGCAATAACAAAGTTGCCAAGTCTGTGTTTTGTAAGATGAGCATCAATTTCAAGGTTTAAAAAGCTGTTTTAGGACCTACTGTGTTAAAAAAAAATGGAGAGAAGACAAAAGAATGATCTATTTGAGATTGGCTCTGTATGAGAAATTGCTGAGACTAATTGACGGGACGGGTCATGGGTATTTATTATACTACTCCATCCACTTTTGTGCATGTTTGCAATTCTCCATCGTAATACATTTAAAAAGTTTATTTTCTGTTAAAGCAGAGTCTTCTCCAGCAACACAATTCGAAAGCATCAATTCTTCAGTGCTCAGCCTTCTTT
>NW_011414879.1:0-639 GCF_000754665.1 Bison bison bison | reverse complement strand
GCATGAGCCTTTTAAATATTTTATAAGGAAATAGGAAATAGTCTTTAATAGCAACACCTCTACAAGTATTGAATGGGTGAGATACACACGTGTTCATATGACTTTGCTCATGGTTGGATTGTCAGCTGCATAGTCAGAGTTGGATGAGATACAGCCTTTCATGGAGTATTTGTTGAGAGCCAGGGAAACTTGGGAAGATGACTAGAAGATGAACATTAAAGATGAGCAGGGGTGCAGGGGAAGAGTGGCAGCTCATAGGTCTGCTTGTCTGTTTATCCAGAGACAGAAGGTTAAAAGTTGGTTGGCTTTTGAACCCTCTGTGTTGGGAAGTTTGGAAGACTAAATGCACTGGCTTCAGCCCTGAGGTAGTAGAGGCTGGCATTTATTCTATTAATAGCTATGCTTTGGTCTTTGCATAGATGAAAAATCACAATGCCCTGCATGTCACATATTTCCATCTTGTTTCCTTCCACCCAGATAAGTACTCTGGGTTACAAGTTCAATAGTAGGGGGTTCATTTATTCTCTTGATCATTCATTTACTTACATGTTCATTCTATTTTTCAGCATATATTTTACTCAATAAACTATTTTGGACAACTTATTCTGTGCCAGGCATAGCATTAGCTCCTGAGGACAC
>NW_011414878.1:0-824 GCF_000754665.1 Bison bison bison | reverse complement strand
GCTCCTTCCCGGGCGCGAACGCTAGAAGCTGGGCAGGGCTTGGGGAGGCTCGCCCAGGCCAGAGCAGCCTCTCGGCCGGGGCTCTGTGCTATCGCGCCTGGGCGCAGAGCTGGAGCTCCGCCGGCGTGGAAGCTCACTCGGTCCTTCCCAGTAACAGGCTTGCAAGCACCCGCCGGCAGCCAGCCTCTTCTCTCCCGCGTTCCGGGCATTGGGCTCCAAACCTGGGACCAAAGTACTGCCCGGAGCTCACTGATCATGGGCTGGTTCCCCTGCGCTGCGGCTGTGCTAGGGAGCCCAAACGCACAGGGGAACCCGGCACAGCACATCCACCTGCCTCTAGGCGGAGGACAGCTCCAGGGAGCCCGGTCTGCCAGGCGCTTCTGGGCACAACGGAGCACCACTCTGGCTGTGGAGCCGCCTCCCCAAGCCAGGGGCACCGGGACCCTGATTCCCTCCGTGCGGCGCTCAGTCTGGGCGGGGAAGCACCAGCTTGGGAATGCAGCCTGGGGCGCTTCCTTTCCCTCGGAAAGAGCTCTCCCTGCGGGAGGCTTTGGCAGTGTGCACACCCCCAGCCCCTAAGCCCTCTGCAAGGACGCCTGGCTCCTAGGTCCGAAGGGAAGGCGAGAGCTGAGCTGAGGCACCAGTCAGGCACCAGTCGCGTCTCCCACACTCCCGCAGCCTGCTCCTTCCCGGGCGCGAACGCTAGAAGCTGGGCAGGGCTTGGGGAGGCTCGCCCAGCCCAGAGCAGCCTCTCGGCCGGGGCTCTGTGCTATCGCGCCTGGGCGCAGAGCTGGAGCTCCGCCGGTGTGGAAGCTCACTCGGTC
>NW_011414877.1:0-532 GCF_000754665.1 Bison bison bison | reverse complement strand
GCACCCCTCCGCCGCGCCCACTGGATGCCGACCCTTGGGGACCCAGGAGCGCACGCAATGGGCGTTCCCAGCCGCCACCGGCGACCCCCGACGACGGACCAACCGGGGAACGCCCTCCCCTACCCCCCGCCACGGAGCCGCCCCCCGCCCCGCGCCGCCCGCCCCTGCCATGCTCCCGGTGCCTTCCCAGCCGCAGTGGGGATCCCCGGAGCACAACTGGGACCGCCCCCCATCCCCGCCACGACCCGATTCCCGACCCGCGCCGCCCGGCTTCGCCCCGCCCCGGGCGCGCTCCCGGTGCGCTGCCCACCTTCACCACGGGCTCCCGGTGAGCCCCGCCCCCACGCCCGGTTCCAGGAGAGCCTCTGGGACCTCGCTCCCGCCGCCCGGTGAAACGGGAGGACAATCCATCCAGCCCACAGAGGCAATCCAAGCTGTCTAGAATTCAGGGATCAAACGAGGACTACGGAAAGGAAAGATGACCTGACCTAGGAGGGCCATGATATTCTATAGAACCGGACAAAGTTGGTTT
>NW_011414876.1:4792-5099 GCF_000754665.1 Bison bison bison | reverse complement strand
GGTCTCTAGGCCATGCAGGAGACGAAGGCCCTCATCTCTCGATGACGGGGGGAATCTCGGGGTTGTTCTCGAGCGGCGGCCCCAGTGTGCGGTTTCTCACGAGGTACGACGGCGAGGTCAGTGAGCCTCTCGTGGGGCGCCAGGGAAGTCGGGTCTCCATGCGAGTGGCGAGGGGGAGCGCGTCTTTGCTCCCGAGCCATGGTAGGGGAATCTGGCCTCGAGACGTGCTGAAGAAGGTCTCTCGAGGTATTTCTCGGGTTGAGGCAGGAAACCCTGGGTTCCCTCTTCTTGTGCAGGTGACCTCAGG
>NW_011414876.1:0-458 GCF_000754665.1 Bison bison bison | reverse complement strand
TGCGAAGGAAAGCTGGGGATTGCTCTCGAGTGACTGCAGGGCCAATAGACCTCATCTAGGCTGGTGTCCAGAAGCCAATGTTCCTCTCCAGGGGCGACAGGGATCTCGGGGTTGCATTCCAGACGCACCCGGGGAGACAGGCATTCATCTCGAGTGGAAGCAAAGAACCCCGCTCTGCTCTCGAATCGCGACGGGTATCTCTTGGAGCTCACTGGGTGGACCCAAGGGAGTCAAGCCTCCTGAGGCGTTTGGAGAGAGGTCGCGAGATTGGTCTCTAGGCCATGCAGGAGCGAAGGCCCTTATCTCTCGATGACGGGGGAATCTCGGGGTTGTTCTCGAGCGGCGGCCCCAGTGTGCGGTTTCTCACGAGGTACGACGGCGAGGTCAGTGAGCCTCTCGTGGGGCGCCAGGGAAGTCGGGGTCTCCATGCGAGTGGCGAGGGGGAGCGCGTCACTGCT
>NW_011414875.1:0-521 GCF_000754665.1 Bison bison bison | reverse complement strand
ATTGTTACCATTCTATTTTCCTATTAATCTTTTGTGAACTTCCGAATATGTGACAAAGTATGTACAGTCTACTTTTGAACTATTTTTATCATAGTATTATTTATTGCTTTCTTTCAATAAAGTACTGAAGCAAAATTTCCCAGGGCCAATAAAGAGTGCCGAGGGTAAGCTGTACTCTCACTGAGAACAGACCAGAGCTGGTAATGGGAGCCCGTGTCATCACATGGACATTCTGTTAAGAGAAATGGACGGATGCAATGGAAAGGCCAGAAGGCGGAAGCATAGGTGTCCCTAGAGGACGACCGACGGTGTGTTCATGCCCTTGGCTCCGGAGACAAGAGGCTCCATCACTTCAGCATCTGCGGGGACAGGGCCCCTCTGCTGCTGAGGTGTGGGCAGCGGGCCGAGGGTGGGAACAAAGTGCAGGTGTCGAGGCTCGCCATCGGTCACAGGTGGGGTGTCCGAGGGCAACCTTGACGGGGACCCAAATGATGCACCCTAGTCCAGCATCAGGTCCTCCC
>NW_011414874.1:0-534 GCF_000754665.1 Bison bison bison | reverse complement strand
CTCGAATGGAAGATTGGACTTCCCTGGGCCAACACATGAGGCATCCTGAATTCCCCGTCGTAATTCGCGAATCCTGCTACACCTCAAGAAAAACCACGTGGTTCCCCCGTCATCGCAAGATGTAGCCCTGTGCCGCTACAGCGTCTCAGGAGAAGTCCCACTTTAGGAATTTGGAGTTCGAAACGGTACTTGTCACCCTTGATGCCGACCCACAAAGTGCCCCGACATCCCGGTCTCCCTCGAGAGGAACACCGAAGTTTTCCGGCACCACTTCCTCTGAGCCTCTTCTACCCTCCTGATCTGGACAGGAGGGTCGACTCCTCTGCTTTGTCTGGAAGGGGTTCCCGACCTTCCGGTCGCACCTCAGGATAGAGGCCGGTCTCACGACGACATTCCAGAACGTGGCCTCGTGGGTGGTTCCACATTCCGAAGGACCCCCGATTTCCCGGTCCCCTCTTGATAAGAACCCGATGCCCGGACACCTCTTCGAACTCCACCCTGTGAATGCAGTCAACACGAAGGGTAGGGACTCGC
>NW_011414873.1:0-810 GCF_000754665.1 Bison bison bison | reverse complement strand
GAAGGATCCAGCAGGCAAGATGACCGTCTTCCAAGAAAGAGTGAACACCACAGGAAGGACAAGTAGGAAAGTGGTAATGTGTTACTTTGGAATGCCTTGGACTCAATTTGCTTAAATAAAGATTGAAAAAGTAATACATTCATCCCAATGAAGGAATAGGTTTTGTTTGCTCTAAGTGATAAAGCACAAACTGTACTGTTGCTATGAAATCTTTTGAATTATCAACATTTTCAGATAAGAGGGTAGAGATGAAAAGCCCAACAGAAGCACAATAAATGTATGAACACCTGCTTTTTAGCACATAACTATAAAGGACAGGTGTTGGTCAACGTCAACCACATACTGCCCCTACTAAATTTCCCTAGAAGGGATTTTATTATAATTTAAATAGCATTCATGATGCTTTGTAAATAAAAAGGGAACCATCCATGCAAAAAAAACTGGCTTTGAAGAAGTCAGGATGTCCACAAAGATACTAGTGCGAACTGTAAAGTTATCAGACCATTATTCGTATGTCAGGAAACTTTGTGTTCTCTATTCCAATGCAAAAGGTCACCTTGCGATAATCACATCAATTGTGTTTTACATACTTAATACAACGGTGGTTTCAAAACTAATCCAAGGAATTCCCTGGCTGTCCAGTGGATAGGACTCATCACTTCGAAATAAAAATACTCATCTAGGGCCATGATTATATAAGTAAGATTAATAGGGAGGAAAATGAACATTATAGTGTGTTTCTTTTAGATGCAGAGGATTATCTTAGAAAAAAACGACATGCTCTTTAGTGGTTCTACCAACTGGTTCTCA
>NW_011414872.1:0-513 GCF_000754665.1 Bison bison bison | reverse complement strand
GGAAACCCTGGCTTCCCTCGACTTGTGCAGGTGACCTCAGGGGGCTTCTCATGGTGGCTCTGAGAAGTCAGGGAAACTGGAAGTGGGGGGGGTCCTCTCGGGACTCCACGGGGTTTGGTGCATTGGAAGAGGGCCTCATCTCCAGTTGAGGCAGGAACCTCAGGCTTCCTCTGATTTCAGACTCCGATCGCAGGGTCCCTGCAGACTGGGGACAGGAGAGTCAGGCCTCGTCTTGGGTTGAGGCATGGAACTCCGCTTGCCTCTCGAGGTGTCCCCGGGGAGAGAGGCCACTTGTCGAGCGGTATTTGGAACCTGGGGGTCTTTTCCGGACGATGCACGGGCGAGTCACTGCCCCTTCGTGTTGACTTCATTCACAGGGTGGAGTTCGGAGAGGTGTCCGGGCATCGGGTTCTTACCAAGAGGGAACCGGGAAATCGGGGTGCTTCGCAATGTGGAAGCACCCACGAGGCGACGTCTGGAATGTCGTCGTGAGACCGGCCTCATCCTGAGGTG
>NW_011414871.1:0-643 GCF_000754665.1 Bison bison bison | reverse complement strand
CTCAGTCCCATGGCAGGCCAGCCAGCTGCGCGCGAGTCAAGTCCACGGTCTCGGAATCTGCACTCACTGACCAGAAACTGCCCAACAGCTGTGCTTGTCCATGTTTAATATATGTGTGTATTTCTTCTTTGTGCTTTCTCTTGTTTTGTTTGGGTGGTACTCATGCGATCTCCCCATATATGCTGCCTACTTTGTCTCAGAGTGACATGTGAGACATTATTGCCTTCTTAGAAAATTTAGATATTCTAGGTTCTTGTCTCATGGAAGATTGTGGCCTACAGAAAACCTCTACTCCCAAATTCTTCCAACCACATTCTTTCTAGGAGTGAAGTACACTTTTCTCCATGAAAATATAAGGAATGGGGTAGAGACCATCACCCTACTTCCTTAGCACTATGTTTTTAACTTAATAATATACACCGCTTTACTTATTCTGATGATTGTGATTGTCATCACTCTTCCATAAACTTTTCCTTCCTACCTAGGTAGGTTGAGTTGGACCCAGATAGGCAGTAGGTGACCAGAGTCAAAATTAAAACACCAGGACCTCAGTAAGACCAGAGGGTCAGGATTACTCTTATAGTGTTGGTGGGAATGTAAACTGCTTCCACCACTGTGAAAAACATTTTGAAGTTTTCTTTAA
>NW_011414870.1:0-592 GCF_000754665.1 Bison bison bison | reverse complement strand
CATTGGCAAGTGGGTTCTTTACCAATAGCGCCATCTGGGAAGCTCTAGTGGTAAGAGACAACTAAAATATGTCTCATAATGTTTTAGATAAAAGTGGATATTTTTAAATTACAGGAAATAGATTTCTACCATAAGCAAAAAGTAAGTTCTAAAGATACTAAAATACATGGACCAGGATATTGAAGAATCCTTGCATCCCTGGGGTAAAGCCCACTTGATCATGGTGTATGATCTTTTTAATGTGTTGTTGGATTCTGATTGCTAGAATTTTGTTAAGGATTTTTGCATCTATGTTCATCAGTGATATTGGCCTGTAGTTTTCTTTTTTTGTGGCATCTTTGTCAGGTTTTGGTATTAGGGTGATGGTGGCCTCATAGAATGAGTTTGGAAGTTTACCTTCCTCTGCAATTTTCTGGAAGAGTTTGAGCAGGATAGGTGTTAGCTCTTCTCTAAATTTTTGGTAGAATTCAGCTGTGAAGCCGTCTGGACCGGGGCTTTTGTTTGCTGGAAGATGTTCATCGCAGCACTGTTTATAATAGCCAAGACATGGAAGCAACCTAGATGTCCATCAGCAGACGAATGGATAAGAAAG
>NW_011414869.1:0-606 GCF_000754665.1 Bison bison bison | reverse complement strand
GCGGGGGTGGGGTCGCGCCCTCCGGTCCGCCGTCGTTCGCCGTCCCGCCCTTGGCGGCCGGGTTTGCCGGCGCCCGGCCGGCGTGGCCCTCCGTCCCCGCCTTCCCCCTGCGGTGCCTTTCCCGCCGTGTGCCCGCGGCCCGTGCCCGCTTCCCGCCCCCACGCGGCTCGCGCCCCGTCGGGACGGGCGGCTCGCGCCCGAGGCCGAGTCCGCGTGCGCGTCCGCGCCCCGGGGACGCGTGCCCCGGCGGCGACCCGCGGGACGCCGCGGCGTCTGCCCGCCGCTGCGCGCTCTCCCCCGGGCTGCGGCCGTGCCGCGGTTCGCGCCCCGGAGCTCCCGCCGCGAGGGCGGTGGCGGTGGCGGTGGCGGTAGCGTGGTGAGGGGGGGGCGCGTGGTAGGGGGCGCGCGGTGCGTCCGTCGCCCGTTCGGGCTTCGGCGCCCGTGCGTGCCCCGACCGCCCCTCCCAACCCGGGCCGCCTCTCCGCCGGTCCCGCCCCGTCCGTCCCGTGACCGCCGGCTCGTGCTCCCCGTCCCGCCCCGCCTCGGTGTCTCCCTCTCTGTCCGCCGCCCGCGGCCGCCGCCGCCGCCGCCGCCGCCGCCGCCGCC
>NW_011414868.1:0-571 GCF_000754665.1 Bison bison bison | reverse complement strand
AAACTTTAAATGATACAATAGACCAGTTAGACCTAATTGATATCTATAGGTTATTTCACCCCAAAACAATGAATTTCACCTTTTTCCTAAGCATACATGGAACCTTCTCCAGGATAGATCACATCCTGGGCCATAAATCTAGCCTTGGTAAATTCAAAAAATTGAACTCACTCCAAGCATCTTTTCTGACCACAATGCAATAAGATTAGATCTCAATTACAGGAGAAAAACTATTAAAAATTCCAACATATGGAGGCTGAACAACACGCTGCTGAATAACCAACAAATCACAGAAGAAATCAAAAAAGAAATCAAAATATGCATAGAAACAAATGAAAATGAAAACGCAACAACCCAAAACCTGTGGGACACTGTAAAAGCAGTGTAAGGGGAAAGTTCAGAGCAATACAGGCATACCTCAAGAAACAAGAAAAAAGTCAAATCAATAACCTAACTCTACACCTAAAGCAACTAGAAAAGGAAGAAATGAAGAACCCCAGGGTTAGTAGAAGGAAAGAAATCTTAAAAATTAGAGCAGAAATAAATGCAAAAGAAACAAAAGAGACCATAG
>NW_011414867.1:0-693 GCF_000754665.1 Bison bison bison | reverse complement strand
AAAGCAGGGGAGTCGACCCTCCTGTGGAGATCAGGAGGGTAGAAGGGGCTCAGAGGAAGTGGTGCCGGAAAACCTCGGTGTTCCTCTCCAGGGAGACCGGGATGCCGGGGAACTTTGTGGGGCGCATCAAGGGTGCCAAGTACCGTTTCGACCTCCAATTCCTAACGTGGGACTTCTCCTGAGACGCTGTAGCGGGAAAGGGCTTCATCTTGCGATGACGGGGACCACGTGGTTTTCTCGAGTTGCGGCGGGATTCTCGAGTTACGACGGGGAATTCGGGATGCCTCTTGTGTTGGCCCAGGGAAGTCCAAGTCTTCCATTCGAGTTTGCGAAGGAAGCTGGGGATTGCTCTCGAGTGACTGCAGGGCCAATAGACCTCATCTGGGCTTGTGTCTAGAAGCCAATGTTCCTCTCCAGGGGCGACCGGGATCTCGGGGTTGCATTCCAGACGCACCCGGGGAGACAGGCATTCATCTCGAGTGGAAGCAAAGAACCCCGCTCTGCTCTCGAGTCGCGACGGGTATCTCTTGGAGCTCCCTGGGTGGACTAAAGGGAGTCAAGCCTCCTGAGGCGTTTGGAGAGAGGTTCGCGAGGTTGGGCCTCTAGGCCATGCAGCAGACGAAGGCCCTCATCTCCGCGATGACGGGGAGTCTCGGGGTGGTTCTCGAGCGGCGGCCCCAGGGTGCGGTTTCT
>NW_011414866.1:0-699 GCF_000754665.1 Bison bison bison | reverse complement strand
GCTTCATTCGTGTCCAACTCTATGTGACCCCATAGAAGGCAGCCCACTCAAATGAACTTGAAATGAAAAAGGAGACGTTTCAACAGACAACACAGAAAGAGAAAGGATCATAAGAGACAACTAGAAACAACTGCATGACAATAAAATGGATAACCTGGAACAAAAGGACAAATTCTTAGAAAAGTACAATCTTCTAAGGCTGAACCAGGAAGAAATAGAAAATATGAATAAGTCAAGCACCAACACCAGTCACAAGCTCTAACTATGAACAGATCAATCACAAGCACTACTAACTGGGATCAAAAGTCTCCAACAAGAAATGCCCGGGACTTCACAGATGAATGCTTTCAAATGGTAGAGATGTGATAATACCTATGCTGGTCAAACTGTTCCAGAAAAATGTGGAGGGAGGAGCATTCCCAACTCATTCTGCGAGGCCACCATCACCATGAACCTAAAGGAAACAGAAATGCCACACAGAAAAGAAAATTACAGGCTAACATCACTGATGAACATCAATGCAAAAATCCTGGGGAAAAATTGTAGCAAAAACCAAACAAAAACACATGAAAAGGATCATACACCAAGTTGAAGTGGGGTTTATCCCAGGGATTCAAAGATTCTTCGCTATCTGCAAATCAATCAATGTGATACACTATATTAACAAACTGAAAGATAAAAAGCATATGACAATCTTGA
>NW_011414865.1:0-611 GCF_000754665.1 Bison bison bison | reverse complement strand
AAGTATTCAGTTCTTAAATATGATGTTAGCTATAAGCTTTTGAAATATCATACAACATGTTGAGGGGGTTACCTTTTATTCCTAATTTGCTGAGATATTTTATCAAGAATGCTGAACTCAGTCAATACTTTTTAATACAGTGAATTTCACATTTTAGGTACTGTGGTTTTTATCTTTACAATTTCTGTTTAGTGCTCAGAGTCTCAATTTCTCTTCTCATTATCATCATGTTCTTCTGCAACTCTGAGCCTATTTATAATAGCCATTTAAAACCGTTATTTTTAATCATTCTACTAACTATCTTATTTCTGGGTTTGTAGCTGTTGACTGTTTTTTCTCCTGATTATAGGTCATAATGACCTTCTTCTTGGTATTTCTAAATTTTTTTACTGGGTCCTAGGCATCATGATTTACTTTTTGAGTGTTAAAATTATGGCTGCTGTCCTTTAAAGAGTATTAAACTATGTTCTGGCCAACAACTAAGTTTCTTGCTGATTAGTTTAATTGTTTCAAGTCTTGATTTTAGCCTTTATAGGGTGGGTTCTAGATCAGCCTTTACTTTAGGGCAAGTGTAGCTCTAGTACAAAAGCATGAGTTGCCTCTGATGTTGT
>NW_011414864.1:0-524 GCF_000754665.1 Bison bison bison | reverse complement strand
GTGGCTGTTCGGGCACTGATCACGTGTTTATCAGGCAGTGATCAGTGACTGACAGGCGCTGATCAGGGGACTGTGCACCCACTGATCAGGTGGCTGATCAGGAACTGACCACCTGACTGCGCATGCAGGGATCACGTGGCTGGTCGTTCACTGATCACGTGTTTATCATACGGTGATCACGTGACTGAGAGGCGCTGATCACGTGACTGTTCCGTCAGGGATCACGTGGCTGAGCAGGCACTGATATCTTGACTGAGCATGCACTGATCATGTGCCGGGAGCCGGGGAGGCATTCCACTCTGGAGAAAGGTCATGAGGAAGGAGGCTCGGCATACGCAAATGCGGGATCGAGCCTCAGGAGTCCACCCGGATATTCTCGAGCATCTCCCCCCCGAAAAACCCGGAGTCTGACTACTGTATTGCTTTGTGCTCTCACCTCTGATTTCACTGGGGGATGTCCCCCACCACCATCTCGCTCTCTCTGTCAAAGAGTTAATTTACAGCTCCAATTCATAAAGTTCCTT
>NW_011414863.1:0-729 GCF_000754665.1 Bison bison bison | reverse complement strand
GAGGCTCACTGACCTCGCCGTCGTACCTCGTCGAGAAACCGCACCCTGGGCCGCCGCTCAAGAACCACCCCGAGACTCCCCGTCATCGCGGAGATGAGGGCCTTCGTCTCCTGCATGGCCTAGAGGCCAACCTCGCGACCTCTCTCCAAACGCCTCAGGAGGCTTGACTCCCTTTAGTCCACCCAGTGAGCTCCAAGAGATACCCGTTGCGACTCGAGAGCAGAGCGGGGTTCTTTGCTTCCACTCGAGATGAATGCCTGTCTCCCCGGGTGCGTCTGGAATGCCACCCCGAGATCCCGTTTGCCCCGGGAGAGGAACATTGGCTTCTGGACACAAGCCCAGATGAGGTATGTTGGCCCTGCAGTCACTCGAGAGCAATCCCCAGCTTTCCTTCGCAACTCGAATGGAAGATTGGACTTCCCTGGGCCAACACAAGAGGCATCCCGAATAACTCGTCGTAAGTCGAGAATCCCGCCGCAACTCGAGAAAAACCACGTGGTTCCCCCGTCATCGCAAGATGAAGCCCTTTCCCGCTACAGCGTCTCAGGAGAAGTCCCACGTTAGGATTTGGAGGCCGAAACGGTACTTGGCACCCTTGATGCGCCCCCACAAAGTTCCCCGGCATCCCGGTCTCCCTGGAGAGGAACACCGAGGTTTTCCGGCACCACTTCCTCTGAGCCCCTTCTACCCTCCTGATCTCCACAGGAGGGTCGACTCCCCTGCTTTGTC
>NW_011414862.1:0-506 GCF_000754665.1 Bison bison bison | reverse complement strand
ACGTGATCAGTGTATGATCAGCGACGTGATGAGTGCATGATCGCAACGTGATTAGTGCATGATCAGCCACGTGATCAGTGTATGATCAGCCACGTGATCAGTGCATGCTCAGCCACGTGATCAGCGCATTCACAGTCAATTGATCGGTGTATGATCAACTTCGTGATCAGTGCATGATCAGCCACGTGATCAGTGCATTTGCAGGCACGTGATCATGGCATGGGCAGTCATGTGATCAGTGCATACCGCTACGAAATCCGTGTATAATCAGTCACGTGATCAATGCATGATCAGCCACGTCATCACTGCATGATAGCCACGTAAACAGTGCATGAACAGGTAAGTGATCAGTTCATGCGCAGTCACGTGATCAGTGCATGATAGACACCTGATCAGTGCATGATAGCCATGTGATCAGTCCATGATCAGTCACGTGATCAGTGCATGATAGCCAAGAGATCATTGCCTACAGTTACATGATCAGTGCATGCTCAGTCACGTGATCA
>NW_011414861.1:0-701 GCF_000754665.1 Bison bison bison | reverse complement strand
AGTCTGCCTACTGTATTGCTTTGTGCGCTCACCTCTGATTTCACTGGGGGCTGTCCCCCACCACCATCTCGCTCTCTCTGTCAAAGAGTTAACTTACAGCTCCAATTCATAAAGTTCCTTGTCATTCTTCCCTTTAACTTCCAGCTGAGTCTCCATCTGGAGCGCGGAACCCACCACGCTTACTAATTATGCCTGGGCTGCTAAGACCGACTCGAGAAGGTGTCTAGGGTGAGGCACCTTTCGCTATTCGAGAGGGCGCCTGCGGCCTACGTAAGTGGTGCAAACTTCTTGTCTTGAAGTTTGATTGGTCTTCCGCGTAAACCAAGCTGCTCAGTCTCCTTTCTCCTACCGAATTTTCCTACTGAGCTCTCCTCATACTATTATTCTTGACATCTCTGATTAGCATATAAATAGTCGCCTAGGCCATCTCTCCTTCGAATACCCTGGATCAGTTGGGGCTGGTCCCCGGCAGGTGGCGACCGAACAGGGACCTCAGGAGGCATTACTCAAAGAGCTGAGCAGACACGAACCACGCAATCAGCAGGCAATAAGCATGGAGCTCAGCAGTGATGAATCATGCTGCTCAACTGGCAATAATCAAGCACGTGACCAGGCAGGAATCACGCAGCTCAGCTGGCAATTGTCAAGCAGATGAGCCGACAGGGATCACGCAGCTCAGCTGGCAATTGTCATGCAGATGA
>NW_011414860.1:0-526 GCF_000754665.1 Bison bison bison | reverse complement strand
AGCTATTCCAGATCCTGAAAGATGATGCTGTGGAAAGTGCTGCACTCAATAGGCAATATGCAATATGCACTCAATATGCAATATGCCGGCTCACGGAAGTAGGGGAATCTGGGCTCGAGACGTGTTGAAGAAGGTCTCTCGAGGTCTTTCTCGGGCTGAGGCACGACACCCTGGCTTCCCTTGACTTGCACAGGTGACCTCAGGGGGCTTCTCATGGTGGCTCTGAGAAGTCAGGGAAACTGGAGGTGGGAGGGGCCTCTCGGGACTCCACTGGGTTTGGTGCATTGGAAGAGGGCCTCATCTCCAGTTGAGGCAGGAACCTCAGGGTTCCTCTGACTTCAGACTCCGATCCCAGGGTCCCTGCAGACTTGGGAAAGGAGAGTCAGGCCTCGTCTTGTGTTGAGGCATGGAACTCCGCTTGCCTCTCGAGGTGTTCCCGGGGAGACAGGCCACTTGTCGAGCGGTATTTGGAACCTGGGGGTTTTTTCCCGACGATGCACGGGCGAGTCACTACCCCTTCGTGTTG
>NW_011414859.1:0-552 GCF_000754665.1 Bison bison bison | reverse complement strand
GAATTGATGCTTTTGAACTGTGATGTTGGAGAAGACTCTCAAGAGTCCCTTGGACTGCATGGAGATCCAACCAGTCCATTCTAAAGGAGATCGGTCCTGGGTGTTCTTTGGAAGGAATGATGCTAAAGCTGAAACTCCAGTACTTTGGCCACCTCAAGTGAAGAGTTGACTCATTGGAAAAGACTCTGATGCTAGGACGGATTGAGGGCAGGAGGAGAAGGGGATGACAGAGGATGAGATGGCTGGATGGCATCACTGACTCGATAGACATGAGTTTGAGTGAACTCTGTGAGTTGGTGATAGACAGGGAGGCCTGGCATGCTGCAATTCATGGGGTCGCAAAGAGTCAGACATGACTGAGGGACTGAACTGAATTGAACTGAACTGATGGGACCAGATGCCATGATCTTAGTTTTTGGATGTTGAGTTTTAAGTCAGTTTTTAACTCTCCTCTTTCACCTTCATCAAGAAGCTCTTTAGTTCCTCTTCACTTTCTACCATAAGAGTGGTGTCATATCTGAGGTTATTGATATTTCTCCCTGCAGTCTTGAT
>NW_011414858.1:0-587 GCF_000754665.1 Bison bison bison | reverse complement strand
GTGTGTGTGTGTGTGTGTGTGTAAAGTAGGAAATTTAGGCTGGAGAGGTAAGAAGAGGGTAGAGACTTAAAGTGCCTTTAAGGAGGAGGAGGAAATGGAGGGGGTTGAGGATTTCATTGTGTGATTTGAACAGCACTGGTGAAGCTCAAACAAGGGAGGTAGCAAGCCATGCAGGCCTAGGGGAAGAGCATTTCCAGAAGAACAGCAGTTGCAAAGTTTTTGGATTGGGAAGAAATGTATTTGCTTAAGGAAAAGCAAGGCCAGTGTTGTCAAAACAGGGCACCAGTGGGGAAAATAGTAGAGCAGAACGACAGAGAATGGAAGAGAGGAAGTAGTCAGGGACCATATCACTGGGACCTTTTTATTTGTCAATAAGTACAACTTGTACTCCTTAGGAGCATACTTCAGAGCAAACAACAGTAACTGTGTTCAAAATACTAAGCAACAATAAAAACATATAAAGAAAACATTTCATATTTTTACTATAGAAATAGAATAAAGGAGATAAGAATGCAAATGGTCTGTACATTTATTTATACATAGAGTTTTCACCTGAGACCAGGACACACACACACACACACACACAC
>NW_011414857.1:0-589 GCF_000754665.1 Bison bison bison | reverse complement strand
GCCACCCGCCGGCAGCCAGCCTCTTCTCCTCCCGCGTTCCGGGCAGTTGGCTCCAAACCTGGGACCAAAGTACTGCCCGGAGCTCACTGATCAGTGGGCTCGGTTCCCCTGCGCTGCGGCTGTGCTAGGGAGCCCAAACGCACAGGGGGAAGCCCCGCACAGCACATCCACCTGCCTCTAGGGCGGGAGGGCAGCTCCAGGGAAGGCCCGGTCTGGCAGGCGCTTTCTGGGCACAAACGGAGCAACACTCTGGCTGTGGAGCTGCCTCCCCAAGCCAGGGGCACCGGGACCCTGATTCCCTCCGTGCGGCGCTTAGTCTGGGCGGGGAAGCACCAGCTTGGGAATGCAGCCTGGGGCGCTTCCTTTCCCTCGGAAAGAGCTCTCCCTGCGGGAGGCTTTGGCAGTGTGCACACCCCCAGCCCCTAAGCCCTCTGCAAGGACGCCTGGCTCCTAGGTCCGAAGGGAAGGCGAGAGCTGAGCTGAGGCAGCAGTCAGGCACCGGTCACGTCTCCCACGCTCCCGCAGCCTGCTCCTTCCCGGGCGCGAACGCTAGAAGCTGGGCAGGGCTTGGGGAGGCTCGCCCAGCCCA
>NW_011414856.1:0-587 GCF_000754665.1 Bison bison bison | reverse complement strand
CATTCCCACCAACAATGCAAGAGAGTTCCCTTTTCTCCACACCCTCTCCAGCATTTATTGTTTATAGACTTTTTGATGATGGCCATTTTGACAGATGCCTTCTCACACTTTATGTTTTGTGTCTGGGATAAGAACACTTGCCATAAGATTTGACCTCTTAGAGAGTATACAATATAGTATTTTTAACTATATTTTTAACTATTTTTAACTCTAAGTATTTTTAACTATAATATATATACATTATATATATATATAATATAATAACTACTATATTATATATTAGATCCTAGAACTTATTCATTTTGTATAATTAAACTTTGTAACGTTTGATTAATACTGAGAATTGGAATACTGCCTGCTGTATCAGTGAATAAACACTGTCAGTTATCAACAGTTGCAGCCACCACGGATGGTGAACCCTGAGGGAACACAGGATGTAAAAATACAGGATACGGGCCCCAGATATGTGAAGTTCATATCAAAGGAATGATTTCAGTGAGCCCCGATTCTTGCATCTTTCCATATATGAAAAAGGTCTAAATTCCTTAACCAGGGTTATCTGGTTTTCCTTCATTTATCTTAATCTT
>NW_011414855.1:0-508 GCF_000754665.1 Bison bison bison | reverse complement strand
CTCACAGTTTGGAGGCTCTGAACAATCACATGTGGCCAGAAAAACCTATTCAGGTAGGCTAGAGGATTTCCAAAGGAGTTTGTAGGTTAAACACTGTCACACCCAGGAATTATTAACTGGAACTGTAAGCTAACTCTTTTTTCAGAGAGAGGTAGTGGGGGAGAGCCCCCCGTAAAGTCAGAGGTTTAGGTGAAAGCACAAGCAGAAAGGAGGCAGACTCTGGTTTTGGGGTGTATGCTCGAGAATTTCCAGGGGGACTCCTGAAGCTCGATCCCGCCTTTGCGTATGCCGAGCCTCCTTCCTCATGACCTTGGTCATGGGCGGAGTTCCTCACTGGCTCCCAGCAGTGATAGAATTCCAGTTGAGCTATTCCAGATCCTGAAAGATGATGCTGTGGAAAGTGCTGCACTCAATAGGCAATATGCAATATGCACTAAATATGCAATATGCCGGCTCACGGCAGTACGGGAATCTGGCCTCGAGACGTGTTGAAGAAGGTCTCTCGAGG
>NW_011414854.1:0-577 GCF_000754665.1 Bison bison bison | reverse complement strand
TATCATTCAGTAATATTCTGTTGTATATATGTATCGCATCTTCTTTGTCCATTCATCTGTCAATGGACATTTAGATTATTTCCACATTCTGGCTATTGTCAGCAATGCTGCTATTACATAGGGGTGCATGTATGTTTTTGAATTATAATTTAGTCTGGATATAAATATAAATTATAATTTATTCCCAGGAATGAGATTGCTGGATCATACTGTGATTCTGTTTTTTAGCTTTCTGTTGTTGCTCACCTGCGAAGTCATCTCTGACTCTTTGCAACCCCATGAACTGCAGCATGCCAGGCTTCCCTGTCCTTCACTATCTCCCGGAGTTTGCTCAAATTCATGTCCATTGAGTCAGTGATGCCATCCAACCATCTCATCCTCTACTGCCCTCTTCTCCTTTTGCCTTCAATCTTTTCCAGCATCAGGGTCTTTTCCAATGAGTCGGCTCTTTGCATCAGGCGGCCAAAGTATTGGAGCTTCAGCTTCAGCATCACTCTTTCCAATGAATATTCAGGGTTGATTTCCTTTAGGATTGACTGATTTGATCTCCTTGTAGTCCACAGGACTTTCAAGAGTT
>NW_011414853.1:0-740 GCF_000754665.1 Bison bison bison | reverse complement strand
AGCCATGTGTGTGGCAGCCAGAACCAGAAGGCAAGGGGCGACCTAAGCCTCAGAGACCGGCATTCTCCACCAAACTGTGAGCAGGCTGCCAGTTTCTAACCATGTCTTCCTGGAGTCCTGGGTGGTTGACATCTGCCAGGAGAGTTGCAGCTTGAGATCAGCTCCCCAGAGGAGATACATGATACACCTGAGGCAGTATTCTCATGGCACACCCAGGAAACTGAGCGGCCTGGACCCAGTAGGTAATTAAGATGCATGGCCCACTTGGGACAGTGTGTTGGCCAAGCACCTGGTCGCCTGAGCTGCTGGGACCTGGGAAGGCCACAAACGCACGTGCATCTGAGTCTGTGACTTTGCGGTGTACCTGAAAACCTGAACCTGAGCAGCTTAGACCTGGGAATTGCAGGAAATGCAGGGCCCACATTGGGCAGTACCCCTGAAGAGCAATCTGGAACCTGAGCAGTGTACATGTGGAAAGCACACACCACCATGATCTTGAGAAAGCCCAGTGTGTTCCATACACTGCAAGCACTTTCCCAAAATACACACCAACGTTATTTGTTTGCAGTGTTCCTCCCTCCCCACAACTCAACTGAACAAGTGAGCCGAAATAAGTGACCACCTTTGCCCCCTTGTGCCAGGGCAGAAATTACACACTAAAGAGACTTGCAAAGAGAGGAAGCCAAAATAAATAAAGAAAAGGGAACCCCTCTGGGAGTGAGAGGTGCAACAGATTACAA
>NW_011414852.1:0-588 GCF_000754665.1 Bison bison bison | reverse complement strand
CTCTTAATGAGGAATTGTCATCAGCATGAAGAAATGCAGAACTTTCCACATAAAATATAATAGCAAAAATTGGGCTCAAAAAGGCAGCACTTGAATATCTCTAGCTATTTTTTGAACGTTCCTGACATTTTCCCAGCATACAAATGTCTAACTTCAGATCTCAAAGCGCAATTCCATTCAGTAGATATCAAAGGCGAGACTTCCATGGGCATAATTTAATTATTGTATAATAAGATGGCAAGTTCATAGGAAATTACCAGTTGGTACTTGACTACTTGAAAAAGAGAGAAAACGACAGCAATGACCAAAAATAAATTGAAAAAAACAAAAACAGGAATGTGTAGTTAGTTATTTAATTATAAGAGGTACACATGAATTGATGTTTGTATCACAGAATAAGCAAGGAGATAGCATACAATCATCTATATCTGCTTAACTGTCTCTGCTAATGACTTGGACACTGTGGATCACACACAAACCAAAAAAAGAAAGAAAGAAAGAAAGAAACATAATTTTGTAAAATTCTTAGAGATAAGAATACAAGAATACCTTATATGTCTCCTGGGAATCGTGTATGCTAGTAAAGGT
>NW_011414851.1:0-509 GCF_000754665.1 Bison bison bison | reverse complement strand
CCCAGTAACAGGCTTGCAAGCACCCGCCGGCAGCCAGCCTCTTCTCTCCCGCGTTCCGGGCATTGGGCTCCAAACCTGGGACCAGAGTACCTGCCCGGAGCTCACTGATCATGGGCTGGTTCCCCTGCGCTGCGGCTGTGCTAGGGAGCCCAAACGCACAGGGGAAGCCCGCACAGCACATCCACCTGCCTCTAGGCGGGAGGACAGCTCCAGGGAAGGCCCGGTCTGGCAGGCGCTTTCTGGGCACAAACGGAGCGACACTCTGGCTGTGGAGCTGCCTCCCCAAGCCAGGGGCACCGGGACCCTGATTCCCTCCGTGCGGCGCTTAGTCTGGGCGGGGAAGCACCAGCTTGGGAATGCAGCCTGGGGCGCTTCCTTTCCCTCGGAAAGAGCTCTCCCTGCGGGACGCTTTGGCACTGTGCACACCCCCAGCCCCTAAGCCCTCTGCAAGGACGCCTGGCTCCTAGGTCCGAAGGGAAGGCGAGAGCTGAGCTGAGGCACCAGTCAGG
>NW_011414850.1:0-623 GCF_000754665.1 Bison bison bison | reverse complement strand
ATCAAGAGGGGACCGGGAAATCGGGGTCCTTCGGAATGTGGAACCACCCACGAGGCCACGTCTGGAATGTCGTCGTGAGACCGGCCTCATCCTGAGGTGTGACCGGAAGGTCGGGAACCCCTTCCAGACAAAGCAGGGGAGTCGACCCTCCTGTCCAGATCAGGAGGGTAGAAGGGGCTCAGAGGAAGTGGTGCCGGAAAACCTCGGTGTTCCTCTCAAGGGAGACCGGGATGTCGGGGAACTTTGTGGGTCGCATCAAGGGTGCCAAGTACCGTTTCGACCTCCAATACCTAACGTGGGACTTCTCCTGAGACACTGTAGCGGAAAGGGCTACATCTTGCGATGACGGGGGAACCACGTGGATTTTCTCGAGTTGCGGCAGGATTCTCGAGTTACGACGGGGAATTCAGGATGCCTCTTGTGTTGGCCCAGGGAAGTCCAATCTTCCATTCGAGTTGCGAAGGAAAGCTGGGGATTGCTCTCGAGTGACTGCAGGGCCAATAGACCTCATCTAGGCTTGTGTCCAGAAGCCAGTGTTCCTCTCCAGGGGCGAAAGGGATCTCGGGGTTGCATTCCAGACACACCCGGGGAGACAGGCATCCATCTCGAGTGGAAGCAAAGAA
>NW_011414849.1:0-541 GCF_000754665.1 Bison bison bison | reverse complement strand
TTCATCTTGCGATGACGGGTGAACCTACGTGGTTTTTCTCGAGTTGCGGCGGTATTCTCGAGTTACGACGGGGAATTCAGGTTACCTCTTGTGTTGGCCCAGGGAAGTCCAATCTTCCATTCGAGTTGCGAAGGAAAGCTGGGGATTGCTCTCGAGTGACTGCAGGGCCAATAGACCTTATCTAGGCTTCTGTCCAGAAGCCAGTGTTCCTCTCCAGGGGCGACAGGGTTCTCGGGGTTGCATTCCAGACACACCCGGGGAGACAGGCATTCATCTCGAGTGGAAGCAAAGAACTCCGCTCTGCTCTCGAGTCGCGACGTGTATCTCTTGGAGCTCACTGGGTGGACTAAAGGGAGTCAAGCCTCCTGAGGCGTTTGGAGAGAAGTCGCGAGAATGGTCTCTAGCCCATGTAGGAGACGAAGGCCCTCATCTCGGGATGACGGAGGAGTCTCGGGGTTGTTCTCGAGCGGCGGCCCCAGTGTGCGCTTTCTCACGAGGTACGACGGCGAGGTCAGTGAGCCTCTAGTGGGGCGCCAGGGAA
>NW_011414848.1:0-531 GCF_000754665.1 Bison bison bison | reverse complement strand
GCAGAAGATATTAAGAAGAGGTGGCAAGAATACACAGAAGAACTGTACAAAAAAGATCTTCACGACCCAGATAATCATGATGGTGTGATCACTGACATAGAGCCAGACATCTTGGAATGTGAAGTCAAGTGGGCCTTAGAAAGCATCACTATGAACAAAGCTAGTGGAGGTGATGGTACTCCACTTGAACTATTCCAAATCCTGAAAGATGATGCTGTGAAAGTGCTGCACTCAGTATGCTAGCAAATTTGGAAAACTCAGCAGTGGCCACAGGACTGGAAAAGGTCAGTTTTCATTCCAATCCCAAAGAAAGGCAATGTCCAAAGAATGCTCAAACTACCACACAATTGCACTCATCTCACACATTAGTAAAGTAATGCTCAAAATTCTCCAAGCCAGGCTTCAGCAATATGTGAACCGTGAACTTCCTGATGTTCAAGCTTGTTTTAGAAAAGGCAGAGGAACCAGAGATCAAATTGCCAACATCCGATGGATCATAGAAAAAGCAAGAGAGTTCCAGAAAAACATCTA
>NW_011414847.1:0-558 GCF_000754665.1 Bison bison bison | reverse complement strand
GTAAATACAGAAATGAATATATAGTCAGAACCACATTGAGTTTGTCATTAAACTGTGTATAAACAGTGGTCCAATAGCAAATACCATGGCATATTCTGCATGAGTCATGTCCTGGCTTAACCATACTCAGTCTCACCAATCGATTCTACAACACAGGGTTCAGGAGAGAGAAGAGACACACTCCAAGTGCATGTAGTTTGGTACACAAGGCAAAGGCCCTGCTGCACACTCCCAGACTCCCAGAAGCCAAAGCCAGATGACGTGGTTGAATGGCATCACCAACTCCATGGATGTGAATTTGAACAAGACCCAGGTGTTGCTGATGGACAGGAAAGCCTGGTGTGCAGTCCATGGGGTCACAAAGAGTAGGACAGGACTGAATGGCTGAACTCACATGGAGTGCTTCCTCCTTCCAAATGTACTGCGGACACTCCATAAGAAGCATAGTGAAACCCTGATGACCAGCGTTGGGTACTCTATACCAATTCCAAGAAAAAGTGTGAGAGGACTGAGACTTTGTACATTATCTTCATACTCTATCCTCAGTACTCAAGAGAG
>NW_011414846.1:0-523 GCF_000754665.1 Bison bison bison | reverse complement strand
TGGAGAGATCACAACAGACAACACACAAATACAAAGGATCATAAGAGACTATTATCAACAATTATATGCCAATAAAATGGACAACGTGGAAGAAATGGACAAATTCTTAGAAAAGTACAACTTTCCAAAACTGAACCAGGAAGAAATAGAAAATCTTAACAGACCCATCACAAGCACGGAAATTGAAACTGTAATCAAAAATCTTCCAGCAAACAAAAGCCCAGGTCCAGACGGCTTCACAGCTGAATTCTACCAAAAATTTAGAGAAGAGCTAACATCTATCCTACTCAAACTCTTCCAGAAAAGTGCAGAGGAAGATAAACTTCCAAACTCATTCTATAAGGCCACCATCACCCTAATACCAAAACCTGACAAAGATCCCACAAAAAAGAAAACTCCAGGCCAGTATCACTGATGAACATAGATGCAAAAATCCTTAACAAAATTCTAGCAATCAGAATGCAACAACACATTAAAAAGATCATATACCATGACCAAGTGGGCTTTATGCCAGGGATGCAAG
>NW_011414845.1:0-787 GCF_000754665.1 Bison bison bison | reverse complement strand
ATATATAATATATATATATATTATATATATATACATCAGCTTTTTCTAAGAAATAACTGATACTTTCAAGAGTACTTTGGGCTCAAATTTTAAAATTCTTTAAGTCAGTGGGCTAGTTATAATATGTGGCCTGGTTTAATAACTTAAATTTTGTAATGATGGTTACATGCTTAAAACTAGGATGACTTTTAAGCACCACACATAGGATGTTTGGAACAAAAATGTATATTCTCTTATTAAGTTTTATTTATTTTTATTAAAAATTTTCTAGTTTTATTGAGATAGGATTTATATATGGCATCTTATTAAAACTTATAAAGTATCGAATACAACACCAATTGTGAAATTCACTTCAGTGAAGAAATAACTGAAACGTGGATAGCAGAGGTTTCTGTGCGGGGCGGGAGGGTTTGTGAAGGAGAAAGCATCTGGAGAGAAAACGTGTCTGTCTGTCTAACTACATTGCCATGCCTCACACTTGCTGTCCGGGGCAGCTTGGGGAAGATCTGTGATCATATTAGGCATGTTGTGGCTCTGTTAGGATGTTCTGAAATATTTTATTAGCTTCCTCATCCTCTGGCGGAGACACAATGGAAGCCAAATACTTTCCTGAATGAGCCACAGCTGGCAGAGTGCGGCCAGTATGTGTGGAGCCTCAGGTGCTCATATTGCCCAGGCCGCTAAGGTGTGCCAACAGTGACCAGATGTATTGGGTGTTGTCATCATTGTGTAATGATGAAATCATAGTTTGGAGGCTTGTATACCCTCAGTGATTAGGCTGAGAGTT
>NW_011414844.1:0-587 GCF_000754665.1 Bison bison bison | reverse complement strand
GCCCCGTGCCTGCACTGAACCAGGCTGGCTCCTTCCTGTCCTTGGGCAAGACCCTGACAAACACTCCTGAGCCCACCGCCCGATGCCTGCACTGAAGCAGGCTGGCTCCTGCCTTCGTTCAAGCACCTGGCAAAGAAACCACCGGGAGCCTCCAGCTCGCTCCCTACCCGCCCACTTCGCTGTGTCCTGCCCTTGGTCCCTCGCCAGGACAAAGCCCTGATCCCGCAGGTCACTCCCGGCACTGAACCCGCCTCGGGGGCTTGGCCTGCTTCAAGACCCCGAGAAACACATCTGGGTCCGGTGCACTGAAGAAGCAGTCTAGAGCCTGCCTTCTTCGGATTCCCGCGACACACACTCCTGAGCCCACAGCTGCGTGCCCGCCCTGAACTCGGATGGATGCTGCCCTTGGGCAACCCTCCCCCCCTCCAACACAAAACGCACCTGCGCGTCCACCTTGGTCCCTCCACTCAACCTCGGTGGTTTCTGCCTCTGGCCAAGGCCCCCAACAAACAATCCTGAGTCGAAATTGGCTCCCTGTCCCCGAACGACGGTGAGTCCTCCCCTTGTTCAAACCCCCGGGAAACACT
>NW_011414843.1:0-758 GCF_000754665.1 Bison bison bison | reverse complement strand
AAAAACCACGTGGTTCCCCCGTCATCGCAAGATGAAGCCCTTTCCCGCTACAGCGTCTCAGGAGAAGTCCCACGTTAGGAATTGGAGGTCGAAACGGGAATTGGCACCCTTGATGCGCCCCCACATAGTTCCCCGGCATCCCGGTCTCCCTGGAGAGGAACACCGAGGTTTTCCGGCACCACTTCCTCTGAGCCCCTTCTACCCTCCTGATCTCCACAGGAGGGTCGACTCCCCTGCTTTGTCTGGAAGGGGTTCCCGACCTTCCGGTCGCACCTCAGGATGAGGCCGGTCTCACGACGACATTCCAGACGTGGCCTCGTGGGTGCTTCCACATTGCGAAGCACCCCAATTTCCCGGTCCCCTCTTGGTAAGAACCCGATGCCCGGACACCTCTCCGAACTCCACCCTGTGAATGAAGTCAACACGAAGGGGCAGTGACTCGCCCGTGCATCGTCCGGAAAAGACCCCCAGGTTCCAAATACCATTCGACAAGTGGCCTCTCTCCCCGGGGACACCTCGAGAGGCAAGCGGAGTTCCATGCCTCAACCCAAGACGAGGCCTGACTCTCCTGTCCCCAGTCTGCAGGGACCCTGCGATTGGAGTCTGAAATCAGAGGAACCCTGAGGTTCCTGCCTCAACTGGAGATGAGGCCCTCTTCCAATGCACCAAACCCCGTGGAGTCCCGAGAGGCCCCCCCCACCTCCAGTTTCCCTGACTTCTCAGAGCCACCATGAGAAGCCCCCTGAGGTCACCTGCAC
>NW_011414842.1:0-656 GCF_000754665.1 Bison bison bison | reverse complement strand
AGCAGGAAACAGTGGAGCCCTCTGAGTCCTGCTGTGATCCTGCTGGGTGTGGGGGCTGGAGGAGTTCTAGAGAACTTCATCTGGAGTCCCCAGGTATTCCCTACCTAGCTACAAGGTACGCTAGGCAAGTGTTTCTCACACTTGAAACTCCCCCTTGAACGAATAAAAGGCTCTCATTCAATTTCGATATTTTAAATGAGAATCTATCTACTTTTGGTTTCTTGCTTCTAGACCTTCTTAGCTGGATATTGTGAACAGAATCAAACCTTCACCCTAATGCACATTAACTCTCACGCCTCAGGTTTTCAAGGGTAAACTGGGGAAAGGCAGAGCTCCCTCTCAAGGCCCACCTGAGCCCCAGTGATTTTTTAAGTAAATGGTTTGCCTGGAAAGAGCTTAGTTAATAACAGTTATTATTCTATAAATCACCAATTGATTATATCATTGATATTTTCAAGGTGATTGATTTATGGAGAGCAATTGTCCTTCCAGGAAGTGGTGCCTAGACTGTCAGGCATGCTAATTTCCTGGATGTGAATTAAATAGTTTCTCTTCCTCTGGTTTATCACTGGTGGCAGGGCTTGCACCTGATTGGGGTGGCCTTCGCCCCGTCCTCCTACCCCCAACCTCCCTTGACTTTCTTCCTTCCTCTTTCC
>NW_011414841.1:0-587 GCF_000754665.1 Bison bison bison | reverse complement strand
GGAAAGGGCTTCATCTTGCGATGACGGGGGAACCACGTGGTTTTTCTCGAGTTGCGGCGGGATTCTCGAGTTACGACGGGGAATTCGGGATGCCTCTTGTGTTGGCCCAGGGAAGTCCAATCTTCCATCCGAGTTGCGAAGGAAAGCTGGGGATTGCTCTCGAGTGACTGCAGGGCCAATAGACCTCATCTGGGCTTGTGTCCAGAAGCCAATGTTCCTCTCCAGGGGCGACCGGGATCTCGGGGTTGCATTCCAGACGCAGCCGGGGAGACAGGCATTCATCTCGAGTGGAAGCAAAGAACCCCGCTCTGCTCTCGAGTCGCGACGGGTATCTCTTGGAGCTCACTGGGTGGACTAAAGGGAGTCAAGCCCTCCTGAGGCGTTTGGAGAGAGGTCGCGAGGTTGGCCTCTACGGCCATGCAGGAGACGGAAGGCCCTCATCTCCGCGATGACGGGGGAGGCTCGGGGTGGTTCTCGAGCGGCGGCCCCAGGGTGCGGTTTCTCACGAGGTACGACGGCGAGGTCAGTGAGCCGCTCGTGGGGCGCCAGGGAAGTCGGGTCTCCATGCGAGTGGCGAGGGGGAGCGC
>NW_011414840.1:0-545 GCF_000754665.1 Bison bison bison | reverse complement strand
TTTTTTTTTTTAACTGTTTTTTGTTTTCTTTTTTTTTAGAAAAGATTCCGAAAAATGAGGGAAACAGGAAGCCCAGAGGTGCCCCTGTAGTTTGGCGAAGGCCTTAGGAGGTCACTTGGAAATGCTGCTGGCTGTGAGGGGGGGAGGGGGCAGATGCGCACAGAGCTGTGTAGGCTTGTCCTTTGCATGGATGTTCTTTGTAGAAATCCACCTCGGAGCCATCTCCTGATGTGTAAGAATTTCCCAGACAAACCTTGAGCTAAGCAATGCGTTTTTTCTTAGGAAATGTTGGTCTTCAGCGATGTTCAAAGCCTGTGTATTTCGGCTAGACTCTGGCTTCAGGTCGGTTCCCCCAAAAGGCTCAGAAGCGACCTGAACCAAACAGTAAGTTTTCCTCTTACCTTGTTCTCCTCATCTATGTTAAGAGTATACTTTAAGAGTATCCTGGCACATACATGTACTGCCTCACCCCTAACCTCAGTCATGTGTTCCAAGAACTTCTGTCCGTTGATTTATTTGTTTTGGGTAACATTGAATTCGTTTTT
>NW_011414839.1:0-549 GCF_000754665.1 Bison bison bison | reverse complement strand
AGGGGCTCAGAGGAAGTTGTGCCGGAAATCCTCGGTGTTCCTCTCCAGGGAGACCGGGATGCCGGGGAACTTTGTGGGGGCGCATCAAGGGTGCCAAGTACCGTTTCGACCTCCAATTCCTCACGTGGGACTTCTCCTGAGGCGCTGTAGCGGGAAAGGGCTTCATCTTGCGATGACGGGGGAACCACGTGGTTTTTCTCCAGTTGCGGCGGGATTCTCGAGTTACGACAGGGAATTCAGGATGCATCTTGTGTTGGCCCAGGGAAGTCCAATCTTCCATTCGAGTTGCGGAGGAAAGCTGGGGATTGCTCTCGAGTGACTGCAGGGCCAATAGACCTCATCTAGGCTTGTGTCCAGAAGCCAATGTTCCTCTCCGGGGGCGACCGGGTTCTCGGGGTTGCATTCTAGACGCACCCGGGGAGACAGGCATTCATCTCGAGTGGAAGCAAAGAACCCCGCTCTGCTCTCGAGTCGCGACGGGTATCTCTTGGAGCTCACTGGGTGGACTAAAGGGAGTCAAGCCTCCTGAGGCGTTTGGAGAGAGGTCGC
>NW_011414838.1:0-724 GCF_000754665.1 Bison bison bison | reverse complement strand
TTGCCAATGGCGTGTGCAGGCGTCTGCGCTGCTTCTCCGCTGAGGGAGTTACCGTAGGGCTCGCAATCTGCGAGTTTTAATTGTTTATTTATTTTTTCTCCCTGTTAAGTTGCCCTCTGTGCTTCCAAAGCTCGGCACATATTCGGCAGTGAGAAGGTTTCCTGATGTTTGGAAACTTCTCTCTTTTTAAGACTGCCTTCCCTGGACGGAACTCTGTCCCTCCCTCTTTTGTCTCTTTTTTTTGTCTTTTATATTTTATCCTACCTCCCTTCGAAGAGTTGGGTTGCTCTTCTGGGTGCCTGATGTCCTCTGTCGGCATTCAGAAGTTGTTTTGTGGAATTTACTCGACGTTTAAATGCTCTTTTGATGAATTTGTGAGGGAGAAAGTGTTCTCCCCATCCTACTCCTCCACCATCTTCCCTCTGCCTTTTCTAAAACCAGCTTGAACATCAGGAAATTCACGGTTCACAAAGTGCTGAAGCCTGGCTTGTAGAATTTTAAGCATTACTTTAGTAGGGTGTGAGATGAGTGCAATTGTGTGGTAGTTTGAGCATTCTTTGGCATTGCCTTTCTTTGGGATTGGATGAAAACTGACTTTTCCAGTCCTGTGGCCACTGCTGAGTTTTCCAAATTTGCTCGCATATTGAGTGCAGCACTTTCACAGCATCATCTTTCAGGATAGCTCAACTGGAATTCCATCACCTCCACTAGCTTTGTTCGTAGT
>NW_011414837.1:0-571 GCF_000754665.1 Bison bison bison | reverse complement strand
ATCATACATGCCACACTAACTTAAATGAAATACTGGTGTCAGTCTGTCTTCTTCCATTTGCTCATGTGTCATTTTAATGTGTCCAAGCCCTGCTGACTTCTCTTTTGAAGGCTATCTTGCATCTGAACTCCCTTTGTCCTTCCCTCGTTTCTCTCATTCTGACCCTTACCACTCGGGCCTAGGTGAGCACAACAAACTTCTCTTTTGCCTCCTCACTCCTTCTATTTTTTCCTGTTCTAATTCTACCCAAATTCATCCCTGTTAACCTTTTGTGTTGCTCTTGTTGTTTATGTGGGTGCTTTGATTTGTTTTTTGGCAGTGCCACACAGCATGTGGGATCTTAGTTCCCTGACCAGTGATCATACACACACCCTTTCAATAGGAAGCTCAGACTCTTAACCACTGGACTACCAGTTAAGCCCGCAGTCCTGTTAATCCCTTAATGCAGCTATGCTTCATCCAAAACACTATATCTTTTCTTCCACAAACATGATTTTTTTTCCTATCTCTTGGCTTTTATATCATTATCTTCTCCATGTTTTCTAACTCTCTAAATCCCATTCAGATCCCA
>NW_011414836.1:0-600 GCF_000754665.1 Bison bison bison | reverse complement strand
TTTGATGGTGGTCTTGTCATCTCCTACCTCTTCCCGTATAGCTGGCAGCTGAGGGAGTGAAGTAAGTGTCCAATTGGCTAACAATAGACTGTTTTGAAAATGGCAATCACATAGGCGTTACATTATAACCAGAAACTTATTTGAAAATCTATTAGCTATGCTTTCCCCCAAGTACAAAAAAACCCCCTTGTTCTAGCTTAATGCCATCTTAAAGGACTGTCTTGTTCAAGAGAAGCAGGGCTATGGGGCAGGGAGAGCATCCGATTGAGTGCAGAGACCATGGATGGGAGCCTTCCTGCAGCTGGGCTCTGCCCTCTCTGGAATCCAGCGACCAGATGGCCCTGCCGGGCAGGACAGCAGAGCGACGCCAGCACCGTGGACCCTGCATGGCATGAACTGCCCTGATGAAAGGACTGTGCTCATTGCCAGATGCTGCTCAGAAGCACCACAGCTAGAGTACGAAACCTCTCAGCAAAGCCGTCCAGACCTTTCTGTTTGAAGGAGAAAAAGACACAGCTTGTGCCACCACCCAAGATCATTTGTAATGATGATGCAGGTTACTGGAACCCATGACAACAAGAGAAACACAGAAAAGGTACC
>NW_011414835.1:0-610 GCF_000754665.1 Bison bison bison | reverse complement strand
AAAAAAAAAAATAAGAGGTGACAAATATCCAAATCCACTTGCCAAATTCACTTGCTACATTCAGACTTAAATTGGAGAAAGTAGGGACAACCACTAGACCATTCAGCTATGACCTAAGTCAAATCCCTTACAATCATACAGGGGAAGTGACAAATAGATTCAAGGGATTAGATCTGATAGACAGAGTGCCTAAAGAAGTATGCATGGAGGTTCATGACATTGTACAGAAGGCAAGGATCAAGATGATACCCAAGAAAAAGAAGTGCAAACACACAAAATGGTTGTTTGAGAAGACCTCACACATAGCTGAGAAAAGAAGAGAAGTTAAAATCAAAGGAGAAAAGGAAAAATATACCCATTAAAATGCAGAGTTCCAAACAATAGCAAGGAGAGATAAGAAAACCTTCCTCAGCGATCAGAAAAAAAGCCTTCCTTGGCAAAGAAATAGAGGAAAAAATAGAATGGGAAAGACTAGAGATCACTTCAAGAAAACTAGAGATACCAAGAAAATATTTCATGCAAAGATGAGCACAATAAAGGACAGAAGTGGTATGGATCTGACAGCAGCAGAAGATATTGAGAAGAGGTGGCAAGAATACACAGAAGAGCT
>NW_011414834.1:0-596 GCF_000754665.1 Bison bison bison | reverse complement strand
GCTTTCTTTTTGGTCCCTATTTGCATTGGAAAATCTTTTTTCCAGCCCTTCACTTTCAGTCTGTATGTGTCCCCTGTTTTGAGGTGGGTCTCTTGTAGACAACATATGTAGGGGTCTGTTTTTGTATCCATTCAGCCAGTCTTTGTCTTTTGGTTTTGGGCATTCAACCCATTTATGTTTAAGGTAATTACTGATAAGTATGATCCCATTGCCATTTACTTTATTGTTTTGGGTTCGAATTTATACACCGTTTTTGTGTTTCCTGTCTAGAGAATATCCTTTAGTATTTGTTGGAGAGCTGGTTTGGTGGTTCAGAGTTCTCTCAGCTTTTGCTTGTCTGAAAAGCTTTTGATTTCTCCTTCATACTTGAATGAGATCCTTGCTGGGTACAGTAATCTGGGCTGTGGGTTATTTTCTTTCATCACTTTAAGTATGTCTTGCCATTCCCTCCTGGCTTGAAGAGTTTCTATTGAAAGATCAGCTGTTATCCTTATGGGAATTCCCTTGTGTGTTATTTGTTGTTTTTCCCTTGCTGCTTTTAATATTTGTTCTTTGTGTTTGATCTTTGTTAATTTGATTAACATGTGTCTTGGGGT
>NW_011414833.1:0-594 GCF_000754665.1 Bison bison bison | reverse complement strand
TACTGCCGTGAGCCGGCATATTGCATATTGAGTGCATATTGCATATTGCCTATTGAGTGCAGCACTTTCCACAGACATCATCTTTCAGGATCTGGAATAGCTCAACTGGAATTCTATCACTGCTGGGGAGCCAGTGAGGAACTCCGCCCATGACAAAGGTCATGAGGAAGGAGGCTCGGCATACGCAAAGGCGGGATCGAGCTTCAGGAGTCCCCCTGGAAATTCTCGAGCATATACCCCCAAAACCAGAGTCTGCCTACTTTCTGCTTGTGCTTTCACCTAAACCTCTGACTTTACGGGGGGCTCTCCCCCACTACCTCTCTCTGAAAAAAGAGCTAGCTTACAGTTCCAGTTAATAATTCCTGGGTGTGACAGTGTTTAACCTACAAACTCCTTTGGAAATCCTCTAGCCTGCCTGAATAGGTTCTTCCGGCCACATGTGAGTGTTCAGAGCCTCCCAACTGTGAGAGGCAGGAGATGTTCTAAACTGTCTAAACACAGATTCTTTTGAGTAGTTAAAAGATTGATTAGAAATTGTATTGGTGAATGGTTTTTCACTTGTTGGGCCATTGTTTGCTGCTCAGTTTCCATATC
>NW_011414832.1:0-899 GCF_000754665.1 Bison bison bison | reverse complement strand
CCATATCCAACTGGTTTTCAGGTTCTGTGAGTCTTCCTCCGAGGTCTCTTCATCCAGACCCCTTTTCTCCTTTGACTTGTGCACATCCAGCTCCACATTCTCAGTTCACACACTCACCCCCCTTTGCCTGGCACATTGCAGTAACCCCTCAGCTGGTTTCACTGTCTCTAATCCATCCTCTATTCTGGTCCCAGAATGATCTTTCTAAAATACCAAACTAATCCTATGAAGCAAAAGCGATAACAGACTGCTCCAAAGAATAAATTCCACCCTACCCACCGTGCATAGCACTGAGGACCCCTTCATGTGTGTTAGTCACTGAGTCATGTCCAACTCTTGGAGACCCCATGGACTATAGCTGGCCAGGCTCCTCTGTCTGTGGGATTCTCCAGGCAAGAGTACTGGAGTAGGTTGCCATGACCTCCTCCAAGGGATCTTCATGACCCACGGATCAAACCCAGTGTCCTTTATATCACCTGCATTAGCAAGTGTAGTTTTTCTTTTTTTAATTTATTTGGTTGCAATTTTGTTGAAGCATGTGAACCCTTAGTTGAAGCATGTGGGATCTAGTTCCCTGACCAGAAATCAAACCCAGGCCCCCTGCATTGGGAGCATGGAGTCTTAGCCCCTGGACCACCAGGAAGTCCCAGCAGGTGAGTTCTTTAACACTGGCTCCACCTGGGAAGCCTGAATAGCTTTTGTCAAATTTTATGAGAATTTCTAGGGAATTCCCTGGTGGCCCAGTGGCTCAGAGTCTGTGCTCCCAATGCAGGGGGCTGGGTTCCATCTGTGTTCAGGAAACTAGATCCCACATGCCGCAAGAGTTTGCATGCTGCAGCTAAAGAACCCACATGGCACCACTAAGACCCAGTGCAGTCAAATAAATAAAAATGTTTAAA
>NW_011414831.1:0-659 GCF_000754665.1 Bison bison bison | reverse complement strand
CCACGTGGTTCCCCCGTCATCGCAAGATGAAGCCCTGTCCCGCTACAGCGTCTCAGGAGAAGTCCCACGTTAGGAATTGGAAGGTCGAAACGGTACTTGGCACCCTTTGATGCGCCCCCACCAAGTTCCCCGGCATCCCGGTCTCCCTGGAGAGGAACACCGAGGTTTTCCAGCACCACTTCCTCTTGAGCCCCTTCTACCCTCCTGATCTCGACAAGAGGGTCGACTCCCCTGCTTTGTCTGGAAGGGGTTCCCGACCTTCCGGTCGCACCTCAGGATGAGGCCGGTCTCACGACGACATTCCAGACGTGGCCTCGTGGGTTCTACCACATTGCGAAGCACCCCGATTTCCCGGCCCCTCTTGGTAAGAACCCGAGACCCGGACACCTCTCGGAACTCCACCCTGTGAATGAAGTCAACACGAAGGGGCAGGGACTCGCCCGTGCATCGTCCGTAAAAGACCCCCAGGTTCCAAATACAGCTCGACAAGTGGCCTCTCTCCCCGGGGACACCTCGAGAGGCAAGCGGAGTTCCATGCCTCAACCCAAGACGAGGCCTGACTCTCCTGTCCCCAGTCTGCAGGGACCCTGCGATCGGAGTCCGAAATCAGAGGAACCCTGAGGTTCCTGCCTCAACTGGAGATGAGGCCCTCTTCCAAT
>NW_011414830.1:0-556 GCF_000754665.1 Bison bison bison | reverse complement strand
ACCAGCCCCAACTGATCCAGGGTATTCGAAGGAGAGATGGCCTAGGTGACTATTTATATGCTAATCAGAGATGTCAAGAATAATAGTATGAGGAGAGC
This sequence comes from Bison bison bison, assembly GCF_000754665.1. NCBI lineage: Eukaryota > Metazoa > Chordata > Mammalia > Artiodactyla > Bovidae > Bison > Bison bison. The sequence goes on along the minus strand of NW_011414830.1, from coordinate 458 downwards.
TCAGTAGGAAAATTCGGTGGAGAAAAGAGACTGAGTAGCTTGGTTTACGTGAAAGACCAATAAAACTTCAAGACAAGAAGTTTGCACCACTTACGTAGGCCGCAGGCGCCCTCTCCAATAGCGAAAGGTGCCTCACCCTAGACAGCTTCTCGAGTGGGTCTTAGCAGCCCAGGCATAATTAGTAAGCGTGGTGAGTTCCGCGCTCCAGATGGAGACTCAGCTGGAAGTTAAAGGGAAGAATGACAAGGAACTTTATGAATTGGAGCTGTAAGTTAACTCTTTGACAGAGAGAGCGAGATGGTGGTGGGGGACAGCCCCCAGTGAAATCAGATGTGAGAGCACAAACCAATACAGTAGGCATACTCTGGTTTTTTTGGGGGGTGAGATGCTCGAGAATATCCGGGTGGACTCCTGAGGCTCGATCCCGCATTTGCCTATGCCGAGCCTCCTTCCTCATG
>NW_011414829.1:0-571 GCF_000754665.1 Bison bison bison | reverse complement strand
TTACTCTTTATATCCTTAATTACGTTTAATTAAGCAGTTTCCTGATCCTCGCTGACGCGTCCCAGCTTCGAATCCCTGGATCCACCGGGGCTGGACCCCGGCAAAGAGTGGTTTCTCCAAATTAGAGCCCTGGCCTAGAAGGCAGGAGGTGTATGGTAAATCCTTCACCTGGTTTTCACCCCTGGTGAAAACCCCTGGTTTTCTGAAAGACCCCAGGCATGTCACTTCCCTCTCTGGACCTCAGTTTTCTTACTTATGAAATGGGGATAACAATATAATCTCTTTTGCCTACCTCAAAGGGTTGTGAGGTGAAAATGCTACAAAAATCTAGTGTCATGAGCACTGGCTCTGGAGTTGGGATAGATGTGGGTTCAAATTACTGCTCCGGTGTTTACTAACTGCTTCCCCTGAGCAAGTCACAAAATCTGTGAAGTTCTTTCCTCATCTGAAAAACTGGATGAATAAACCTCACAAGGTTACTGTGAGGATTAAGTGAGGTAACATTAAAAGTAACAAGTTTGGTGTCCGACATATATTAGCTGTTTAGGAGATAACAATGATTACCCTTAGG
>NW_011414828.1:0-576 GCF_000754665.1 Bison bison bison | reverse complement strand
TTACTGTGCATTCACAGGGTAACTTTAGTTTTTAAAATTAAGAAAATGAAAAAAAATTAAGAAAATGAAAGCAGTAAGATAGATGATGTATTTAATAATTGGTGCTGGGACAATTGGGCAGTATCTGGAAAAAAATTCTAGAAGGATAAAAGATTGATATGAAATTATGGAAAACCATTCCCTACTCAAAGGAGGGAATTCCCTGGTCCAGTGGTTAAGTCTCTGCTTTTTCACTGCTGAGGGCAGAAGTTCAATCCCTGTTTGGGGAACTAAGATCCTGTAAGCCACCAGGCATGACTAAAGGGGAAAAAAATGTAATTAAAGGAAATCTAGGGAAGGAAGACTTTGTGAGTAATCTATAATATTCAGAGCCTCAAAGAAAACGTATAACTTAAAATCTTTATTTATTTTATATATTTTGTATATATATTATATATGCTTTATAAATAAAGAAAGCAAGATTTTAAGTTGTGATTATAAAAGTTAAAATTTTCTCCATCGAGAAGAAAACTGTAAATAAATACAGACAGTAAACAGGAGGGAGCTCCCTGGGAGTGGTTAGGACTCAGTGCTTTC
>NW_011414827.1:0-519 GCF_000754665.1 Bison bison bison | reverse complement strand
GGGGCACGTGGGCTTCAGTGGCTGCTGGGTTGGGCTCAACACTCGCAGCGGCCAGGATCTAGAGCACAGACTCCATCACCGAGGCGTATGGGTAGCGTGTGGGCTCTTCCCGACCGGGGGGGCGAAACCCACGTCTCCTGCATGGGCACGGGATCGTTGACCAGGGCCCCCGGGGAAGCCCCAGTCCCGAACTCAAGACGGATCTCTCGACGTCACCGCTTTTTCTTGGAGAGGTTCGAAACGATCGGGCCAGGGAGAAGGACACAACCTGGACGTCCTTTCGATGGGATCCCTGAGTCCAGGAGGAGCCGTGCAGACGCCGATAAGGGAGGAAGGGGATGATTTTGCCTTTTTGTAAGGTGAGGATTGGACTCGCAGTCCACACTCCTGTTCCCACCGCTCCCCTCCGGGAACTGGAGTTCGAATCTAGGTGGGCCTCTGAGCACACACCTGGCCGGGCTCCATCATGCCGGGTTGACCTTCGGTGCTCACACACCGGCACGCTTGCTGCCTCTCGAC
>NW_011414826.1:0-511 GCF_000754665.1 Bison bison bison | reverse complement strand
CCCACATATTAACTCTCTCAGAGGCAAATAATGTTCATATATTCACTAACAGGCATGAGCATACTTAACATGTATACTGAATGACACTCATAAAATATGTTCACGCATTTATTTACTTACAAGGACATGGGTGCAATATCACTCACACACAAGACTATTCATATATGTCACATGTACACACACATTTCCTCATATGTGCATGTAAACACAAATGAGGACATGCTTACACATTCACTTGCAGGTGGACATGCTTCCAAACACACATTTACACATTCACTCACAGAAATATATTCTTCCATAAGAAGCTCACATAAATAAACACACTAGCAACATTACTCATATGCACGCTAAGTCACTTCAGTCATGTCCGACTCTATGCGACCACATAGATGGCAGGCCACCAGGCTCCCCCGTCCCTGGGATTCTCCAGGCAAGAACACTGGAGTGGGTTGCCATTTCCTTCTCCAATGCATGAAAGTGAAAAGTGAAAGTGAAGTCGCTCAGTCGTGTC
>NW_011414825.1:0-762 GCF_000754665.1 Bison bison bison | reverse complement strand
AGCCACCATGAGAAGCCCCCTGAGGTCACCTGCACAAGTCGAGGGAAGCCAGGGTTTCCTGCCTCAACCCGAGAAAGACCTCGAGAGACCTTCTTCAACACGTCTCGAGGCCAGGTTCCCCTACCATGACTCGAGAGCAATGACGCGCTCCCCTCGCCACTCGCATGGAGACCCGACTTCCCTGGCGCCCCACGAGAGGCTCACTGACCTCGCCGTCGTACCTCGTGAGAAACCGCAACCCTGGGGCCCCGCTCGAGAACCACCCCGAGACTCCCCCGTCATCGCGGAGATGAGGGCCTTCGTCTCCTGCATGGCCTAGAGGCCAACCTCGCGCCCTCTCTCCAAACGCCTCAGGAGGCTTGACTCCCTTTAGTCCACCCAGTGAGCTCCAAGAGATACCCGTCGCGACTCGAGAGCAGAGCGGGGTTCTTTGCTTCCACTCGAGATGAATGCCTGTCTCCCCGGGTGCGTCTGGAATGCAACCCCGAGATCCCGGTCCCCCCTGGAGAGGAACACTGGCTTCTGGACACAAGCCTAGATGAGGTCTATTGGCCCTGCAGTCACTCGAGAGCAATCCCCAGCTTTCCTTCGCAACTCGAATGGAAGATTGGACTTCCCTGGGCCAACAAAAGAGGCATCCTGAATTCCCCGTCGTAACTCGAGAATCCTGACGCAACTCGAGAAAAACCACGTGGTTCCCCCGTCATCGCAAGATGAAGCCCTTTCCCGCTACAGCGCCTCACGAGAAGTCCACGTTAGGAA
>NW_011414824.1:0-738 GCF_000754665.1 Bison bison bison | reverse complement strand
GAAACAACAGAATGCAGCATATATATGGTTTTAAATTTATTCACAGAATTTTATTATTAAAAGAAATGTGTGGGTTTTTTGTATAACTAAAAAGGTATTAATAAGATAGATTTCAGGGCTTCCCTAGTAGCTCAGCTGGTCAAGAATCCACCTGCAATGAGGGAGACCTCGGTTGGATGCCTGGGTAGGGAAGATCCCTTGGAGAAGGGAATGGCAACCCATTTCAGTATTCTTGCCTGGCAAATCCCATGGATGGAGGAACCTGGTGAGCTACAGTCCATGGGGTCACAAAAAGTCGGACTGACTGAGCAAATAAGTAAGCACAGCACAGCATTTTGGTTTTGGAATTTTTACATTAAGATTCTCATTGAGACAGTTGCTCAGTCATATCTGACTCTTTGTAACCCATGAACTATAGCCTGCCAGGCTCCTCTGTTCATGGCATTTTTTCTGGCAAAAATACTAAGAGTGGGTAACCATTCCCTTCTCCAGGGGATCTTCCTGATCTGAGTCAAGATTCTTGTTAATTTTGAGTTACCACTAATCTCTATTAAATTAATAAGAAATTGTAATATTTACTTTCCAAGAGCAGTCCAAAATACCACTGTTGACATAGAAGATGAACATTTTAGGGTCTTAAGAAGGTATGTGTTGCTATTCCTAGGATGGCTGCCTGCCTTAGGAAAAAGATGGGCAGGGTGGGAAGCGCAGGCCTTTAGTACCCCAGGTGAGCTTGCT
>NW_011414823.1:0-530 GCF_000754665.1 Bison bison bison | reverse complement strand
TGACTGATCATGCACTGATCACCTGACTGGATCATGCACTGATCTCATGGCTATCATGCACTGCTCACGTGGCTGATCATGCAATGATCACGTAGTTACCATGTACTGGTCACGTGACTGATCATGCACTGATCACGTAATTGATAGGGCATCGGGTTCTTATCAAGAGGGGACCGGGAAATCGGGTGCTTCGCAACGTGGAAGCACCCACGAGGCCACGTCTGGAATGTCGTCGTGAGAACGGCCTCATCCTGAGGTGCGACCGGAAGGTCGGGAACCCCTTCCAGACCAAGCAGGGGAGTCGACCCTCCTGTGGAGATCAGGAGGGTAGAAGGGGCTCAGAGGAAGTGGTGCCGGAAAACCTCGGTGTTCCTCTCCAGGGAGACCGGGATGCCGGGGAACTTTGTGGGGGCGCATCAAGGGTGCCAAGTACCGTTTCGACCTCCAGTTCCTCACGTGGGACTTCTCCTGAGACGCTGTAGCGGGAAAGGGCTTCATCTTGCGATGACGGGGGAACCACGTGGTTTTTC
>NW_011414822.1:0-556 GCF_000754665.1 Bison bison bison | reverse complement strand
ATGGAATTGAGAAAGATGGCAATGATGACCCTATATGCGAGAAAGCAAAAGAGACACAGATGTATAGAACAGTCTTTTGGACTCCGTGGGAGAAGGCGAGGGCAGGGTGATTTGAGAGAATAGCATTGAAACATGTATATTATTATATGTGAAACAGATCACCAGTGCAGGGTTGATGCATGAGACTAGGTGCTCAGGGCTGGTGCACTGGGATGACCCTGAGGGATGGGATGGGGAGGGAGGTGCGAGGGAGGTTCAGGATGTGGACCCCATGGACACCCATGGCTGATTCATGTCAATGTATGGCAAAAACCACTACGATATTGTAACGTAATTGGCCTCAAATCAAAATAAATGAATTTAGAAAAAAGAACTGAAAAAAAGCAAAGAAGAAAGAAAGGACAGCACACCCAGGGGGTCTTTCACTTTGATTGATTTTAAATCACATTCAGTGACTGACTGGGAATCATCAGTGGGGTCTCCCAGGAGGTAGAGTGCCAGAAAGATTTAATTAGGGAGCTGCAGTCCAGATAAAAGATAACATAGCACTGAGTTA
>NW_011414821.1:0-574 GCF_000754665.1 Bison bison bison | reverse complement strand
GAGACCAATCTCTCGACCTCTCTCCAACGCCTCAGGAGGCTTGACTCCCTTTAGTCCACCCAGTGAGCTCCAAGAGATACCCGTCGCGACTTGAGAGCAGAGCGGGGTCTTTGCTTCCACTCGACATGAATGCCTGTCTCCCCGGTTGTGTCTGGAATGCAACCCTGAGATCCCTGTCGCCCCTGGAGAGGAACATTGGCTTCTGGACAGAAGCCTAGATGAGGTCTATTGGCCCTGCAGTCACTCGAGAGCAATCGCCAGTTTTTCTTCGCAACTCGAATGGAAGATTGGACTTCCCTGGGCCAACACAAGAGGCATCCTGAATTCCCCGTCGTAATTCGAGAATCCTGCTACACCTCGAGAAAAACCACGTGGTTCCCCCGTCATCGCAAGATGTAGCCCTGTGCCGCTACAGCGTCGCAGGAGAAGTCCCACTTTAGGAATTGGAGTTCGAAACGGTACTTGTCACCCTTGATGCGACCCACAAAGTGCCCCGACATCCCGGTCTCCCTCGAGAGGAACACCGAAGTTTTCCGGCACCACTTCCTCTGAGCCTCTTCTACCCTCCTGATCT
>NW_011414820.1:0-671 GCF_000754665.1 Bison bison bison | reverse complement strand
CTTCTCTCCTGCTGCCTGCAATTGATTGCTACCTTCACAAAAGGGGAAACTAAACCTTGGCAGTGAGCATTTGTTCCACACCCTTTGCTGCCCTCTGCTGACCATACCTGGAAATTATGTTTAACCTTCAAGCCCTTGGTTGAAGGCAGATTTCTAAACAGTGAGTGAATCCTGGCATACAAAAAATGAAATAAATAAAATAACTGATATATCATGCATCATTTTTAAAAGCATAATTCAAAAAATATACATTAAAATGTATTTCAAATTTCAAAAAATAAAATACACAGTGAACTAAATATTTAAACTTACCTTTAAAAAAATACAGTCATACCTCAGTATCTATGAGGGGTTAATTCTACCCAGTATGCCCTGTGGATACTGCAATACATCGCTACCTTCGAGTGCCTTGTGTAAAGTGGTGTAGTATTTACATATAACCTGTGCACATCCTTCTGTATGCTTTATATCATCTATAGATGATAATCTTATAATCTATAGATGCAAGGTAAATATAATGTAAATATTACATAGTAAATATTTACATAGTTGCCAGTGCACAGCAAATTTAAATATTGCTTTTTGGAATTTTCTGGAATTTTGAGGGGAACACTTTTTTATCTTAGGTTGGTTGAATCTGTGGATGTGAAGTCTGTGGGCACATAGGGCCT
>NW_011414819.1:0-614 GCF_000754665.1 Bison bison bison | reverse complement strand
AGTTAGCAAGTCTGACAAAACCAAGTGTGGAGAAGATGTGGGGAAACAAAAATTCTCAAACATAACTGGTGTGAATGTAAATTGGAGTACCTACTTGAGAGAACAGCTTCAGCCCAGCAGTTTCAGAAATTCTGGTACAGTCTTATGGACTCTGTGGGAGAGGGAGAGGGTGGGAAGATTTGGGATATATGAGAAAATTCACTCCAGTATTGTTTGTAATAGTGAAAAATGAGAAACAAGCTAAATATTCCCTTAGAGATAAATAAATATACTATTTTCATATGACAGAATGCTGTCTCCAGTGAAAATGTATGAACCAAAGCAATTTGGATATATCTCATTGCTTTGAGTAAAAGGTGGCAAGTGATTCCTGGAGGGCTACTTATATAAAGTTTGAAAACATGCAAAATAATGCTGTGTAGTTTATGAATACATGTATTTATAAGAAATAAAATATAACAAAACATCCATGGGAATAATAATCACCAATTTCTCCAAAGATAGAAAGGGAATAGAGCTGGGAAAGGGCACAAAGGGAGTGTTAACCATCTATGTTATATTTTATTTCTTAAAAATGAAAAATTAAAATATCAAAGTATTTCACTCAAAACCTC
>NW_011414818.1:0-698 GCF_000754665.1 Bison bison bison | reverse complement strand
CATTTCTCTGATAATGAGTGATGTTGAGCATCTTTTCATGTATTTGTTAGCCATCTGTATGTCTTCTTTGGAGAAATGTCTATTTAGTTCTTTGGCCCTATTTTTTGATTGGGTCATTTATTTTTCTGGAGTTGAGCTGTAGGAGTTGCCTGTATATTTTTGAGATTAGTTGTTTGTCAGTTGCTTCATTTGCTATTATTTTCTCCCATTCTGAAGGCCGTCTTTTCACCTTGCTAATATTTCCTTTGATGTGCAGAAGCTTTTAAGGTTAATTAGGTCCCATTTGTTTATTTTTGCTTTTATTTCCAATATTCTGGGAGGTGGGTCGTAGAGGATCCTGCTGTGATGTATGTCAGAGAGTGTTTTGCCTATGTTCTCCTCTAGGAGTTTTATAGTTTCTGGTCTTACATTGAGATCTTTAATCCATTTTGAGTTTATTTTGTATATGGTGTTAGAAAGTGTTCTAGTTTCATTCTTTTACAAGTGGTTGACCAGATTTCCCAGCACCACTTGTTAAAGAGATTGTCTTTAATCCATTGTATATTCTTGCCTCCTTTGTCAAAGATAAGGTGTCCATATGTGCATGGATTTATCTCTGGGCTTTCTATTGTGTTCCATTGATCTATATTTCTGTCTTTGTGCCAGTACCATACTGTCTTGATAACTGTGGTCTTTGTAATAGAGCCTGAAGTCAGGTA
>NW_011414817.1:0-576 GCF_000754665.1 Bison bison bison | reverse complement strand
GGATTTTCTCGAGTTGCGGCAGGATTCTCGAGTTACGACGGGGAATTCAGGATGCCTCTTGTGCTGGCCCAGGGAAGTCCAATCTTCCATTCGAGTTGCGAAGGAAAGCTGGGGATTGCTCTAGTGACTGCAGGGCCAATGACCTCATCTAGGCTTGTGTCCAGAAGCCAGTGTTCCTCGTCCAGGGGCGACAGAGATCTCGGGGTTGCATTCCAGACGCACCCGGGGAGACAGGCATCCATCTCGAGTGGAAGCAAAGAACCCCGCTCTGCTCTCGAGTCGCGACGGGTATCTCTTGGAGCTCACTGGGTACTAAAGGGAGTCAAGCCTCCTGAGGCGTTTGGAGAGAGGGCGAGAGATTGGTCTCTAGGCCATACAGGAGACGAAGGCCCTCAAGTCGCGATGACGGGGAGGCTCGGGATTGCTCTCGAGCGGCGGCCCCAGTGTGCGGTTTCTCGCGAGGTACGACGGCGAGGTCAGTGAGTCTCTCGTGGGGCGCCAAGGAAGTCGGGTCTCCATGCGAATGGCGAGGGGTGCGCGTCATTGCTCTCAAGTCATAGTAGGGGAATCTGGCCT
>NW_011414816.1:0-573 GCF_000754665.1 Bison bison bison | reverse complement strand
GATCATAGCCATTCTGACTGGTGTGAAATGATACATCACTGTGGTTTTGATTTTCACTTCTCTGATAATGAGTGATGTTGAGCATCTTTTCATGTGTTTGTTAGCCATCTGTATGTCTTCTTGGAGAAATGTCTATTTAGTTTTTTTGCCCTATTTTTTTATTGGGTCATTTTATTTTTCTGGAATTGCACTGCAAGAGTTGCTTCTATATTTTTGAGATTAGTTGTTTGTCAGTTGCTTCATTTGCTATTATTTTGTCCCATTCAAGGCTGTCTTTCACCTTGATAGTAGTTTCCTTTGTTCTGCAGTAAGGTTTTAAGTTTAATTAGGTCCCATTTGTTTATTTTTGTTTTTATTTCCAATATTCTGGGAGGTGGGTCATAGAGGATCCTGCTGTGATTTGTGTCAGAGAGTGTTTTGCCTATGTTCTCCTCTAGAAGTTTTATAGTTTCTGATCTTACATTTAGATCTTTAATCCATTTGTCTTTTTGTGTGTAGGGTGTTAGAAAGTGTTCTAATTTCATTCTTTTACAAGTAGTTGGTTGACAAGTTTTCCCAGCACCACTTGTTAAA
>NW_011414815.1:0-602 GCF_000754665.1 Bison bison bison | reverse complement strand
AACTTTGGTGGGGGCGCATCAAGGGTGCCAAGTACCGTTTCGACCTCCAATTCCTAACGTGGGACTTCTCCTGAGACGCTGTAGCGGGAAAGGGTCTTCATCTTGCGATGGACGGGGAACCACGTGGTTTTTTCTCGACGTTGCGGCGGGATTCTCGAGTTACGACGGGGAATTCGGGATGCCTCTTGTGTTGGCCCAGGGAAGTCCAATCTTCCATTCGAGTTGCGAACGGAAAGCTGGGGATTGCTCTCGAGTGACTGCAGGGCCAATAGACCTCCGTCTGGGCTTGTGTCCAGAAGCCAATGTTCCTCTCCAGGGGCGACCGGGATCTCGGGGTTGCATTCCAGACGCACCCGGGGAGACAGGCATTCATCTCGAGTGGAAGCAAAGAACCCCGCTCTGCTCTCGAGTCGCGACGGGTATCTCTTGGAGCTCACTGGGTGGACTCAAGGGAGTCAAGCCTCCTGAGGCGTTTGGAGAGAGGGCGCGAGGTTGGCCTCTAGGCCATGCAGGAGACGAAGGCCCTCATCTCCGCGATGACGGGGGAGTCTCGGGGTGGTTCTCGAGTGGCGGCCCCAGGGTGCGGTTTCTCACGAGGTACG
>NW_011414814.1:0-662 GCF_000754665.1 Bison bison bison | reverse complement strand
GTGCCTTCAGCGAGGTCCCCAGGAAGTCTAAGGGATTTATCCAGCCTGGTGATTTCACCTGCTGGTACTCCAAAACCCTTACTCTGGCCAACTGGCCCAGCCCTGCTACCAGCAGTTTGCAGCCCAGTGGGCCGTTGACCACCTGCTGGGATGGGAAAGGGAAGGGTCCACGAATTGCTCCCTAGCTACTTAGTAGGGTGCATGGATTTAAAAGCCACCCAGGCAGAAAATAAGGGTAGGGCACCTTGCTGCCCTTTCATGGTGGAATCTGTGGCTGTCCTGCTGAGAGGGGGGCCTTTCCATGCGGACCCTGTGCAATAAGTGTGGTGTTTTAGAACTGAATAAATAGAACATGTACTAGTTTTTTTTTAAATTATGTGGTGCTTTAAATTTAAAAAAATCTCCTAAGGTTTTTTTTTTGCAAATTGAGGTCTAAAAATTGAAGGCCTATTTTCCTTCCACTGTGGCATTCTATGAGGAAATGTGTGTGTCTGTTTTTTTTTTAAAGAAAAGAGTCAGAAAAGTGAGGGAAACAGAAAGCCCAGAGGTGCCCCTGTAGTTTGGTGAAGGCTTTAGGAGGTCACTTGTAAATGCTGCTGGCTGTAGGGAGACAGTCTCTTTTATGGAGTATTTCATTTCCTCCCAACCCTTGGAAAGTGCTG
>NW_011414813.1:0-654 GCF_000754665.1 Bison bison bison | reverse complement strand
ACCACCTGACGGCGCATGTAGTGATCACGTGGCTGATCGTTCACTGATCACGTGTTTTATCATACGGTGATCAGGTGACTGAGAGGGGGCTGATCACGTGACTATGCAGTCAGTGATCACGTGGCTGATCATGCACTGATATCGTGAGTGAGCATGCACTGACCATGTGCCCGGAGCCGGTGAGGCATTCCACTCTGGACAAACGTCATGAGGAAGGAGACTCGGCATACGCAAATGCGGGACCCAGCCTCAGGAGTCCACCCGGATATTCTAGAGCATCTCCCCCCAAAATAACCAGAGTCTGCCTACTTTATTGCTTTGTGCTCTCACCTCTGATTTCACTGGGGGCTGTCCCCCACCACCATCTCGCTCTCTCTGTCAAAGAGTTACCTTACAGCTCCAATTCATAAAGTTCCTTGTCATTCTTCCCTGTAACTTCCAGCCGAGTCTCCATCTGGAGCGCGGAACCCACCACGCTTCCTAATTATGCCTGGGCTGCTAAGACCCACTCGAGAAGGTGTCTAGGGTTAGGCACCTTCCGCTCTTCCAGAGGGCGCCTGCGGCCTACGTAAGTGGTGCAAACTTCTTGTCTTGAAGTTTTCTTGGTCTCCCGCGTAAACCAAGCTACTCAGTCTCTTTTCTCCACCGAATTTT
>NW_011414812.1:0-621 GCF_000754665.1 Bison bison bison | reverse complement strand
GTGACTGTGCAGTCAGTGATCACGTGGCTGATCATGCACTGATATCGTGACTGAGCACGCACTGATCATGTGCCGGGAGCCGGTGAGGCATTCCACTCTGGACAAAGGTCATGAGGAAGGAGGCTCTGCATACGCAAATGCGGGTCAAGCCTCAGGAGTCCACCCGGATATTCTCCAGCATCTAACCCCCAACAAACCAGAGTCTGCCTACTTTATTGCTTTGTGCTCTCACCTCTGAGTTTACTGGGGGCTGTCCCCCACCACCATCTCGCTCTCTCTGTCAAAGAGTTAACTTACAGCTCCAATTCATAAAGTTCCTGGGAAAGTAGGAGTGTTTAAATCCAAACCCCTCAGATGGCTCTCTAACTCGCCTGCCAAATTTACCCGGACTCCTACAGCTATGCATATGATTGTTTACAGTCTCCCAGCCTCCAGAGGCACGGGAAGTTTAAGATAGTCAAATAACTTAGAGCCTCTCGGAGAGTTAGAAACTGTCAGAATAAGACTAGTAAAGGATTTCATTGATGAGCCAATGCTTGCTGCCAAGTTTTCACATCCCCTGAATTGTATCCTTGAATGTGTATTAATTAATATAGTTGGTATGTAGAAAAAATATGTAGT
>NW_011414811.1:0-597 GCF_000754665.1 Bison bison bison | reverse complement strand
CCTCCTGAGGCGTTTGGAGAGAGGTCGCGAGGTTGGCCTGTAGGCCATGCAGGAGACGAAGGCCCTCATCTCCGCGATGACGGGGGAGTCTCGGGGTGGTTCTCGAGCGGCGGCCCCAGGGTGTGGTTTCTCACGAGGTACGACGGCGAGGTCAGTGAACCTCTCATGGGGCGCCAGGGAAATCGGGTCTCCATGCGAGTGGCGAGGGGCAGGGCGTCATTGCTCTCGAGTCATGGTAGGGGAACCTGGCCTCGAGACGTGTTGAAGAAGGTCTCTCGAGGTCTTTCTCGGGTTGAGGCAGGAAACCCTGGCTTCCCTCGACTTGTGCAGGTGACCTCAGGGGGCTTCTCATGGTGGCTCTGAGAAGTCAGGGAAACTGGACGTGGGGTGGGGCCTCTCGGTACTCCACGGGGTTTGGTGCATTGGAAGAGGGCCTCATCTCCAGTTGAGGCAGGAACCTCAGGGTTCCTCTGATTTCAGACTCCGATCGCAGGGTCCCTGCAGACTGGGGACAGGAGAGTCAGGCCTCGTCTTGGGTTGAGGCATGGAACTCCGCTTGCCTCTCGAGGTGTCCCCGGGGAGAGAGGCCACTTGTCG
>NW_011414810.1:0-617 GCF_000754665.1 Bison bison bison | reverse complement strand
CCATGCTTATTGCCTGCTGATTGCGTGGTTCGTGTCTGCTCAGCTCTTTGAGTATTGCCTCCTGAGGTCCCTGTTCGGTCGCCACCTGCCGGGGACCAGCCCCAACTGATCCAGGGTATTCGAAGGAGAGATGGCCTAGGCGACTATTTATATGCTAATCCGAGATGTCAAGAATAATAGTATGAGGAGAGCTCAGTAGGAAAATTCGGTGGAGAAAAGAGACTGAGTAGCTTGGTTTACGCGGAAGACCAATCAAACTTCAAGACAAGAAGTTTGCACCACTTACGTAGGCCGCAGGCGCCCTCTCGAATAGCGAAAGGTGCCTCACCCTAGACACCTTCTCGAGTGGGTCTTAGCAGCCTAGGCATAATTAGTAAGCGTGGTGCATTCCGCACTCCAGATGGAGACTCAGCTGGAAGTTAAAGGGAAGAATGACAAGGAACTTTATGAATTGGAGCTGTAAGTTAACTCTTTGACAGAGAGAGAGAGATGGTGGTGGGGGACAGCCCCCAGTGAAATCAGAGGTGAGAGCACAAAGCAATACAGTAGGCAGACTCTGGTTTTTTTGGGGGGGAGATGCTCGAGAATATCCGGGTGGACTCCTGAGGCTCGATCCC
>NW_011414809.1:0-567 GCF_000754665.1 Bison bison bison | reverse complement strand
GATTTCAGACTCCGATCGCAGGGTCCCTGCAGACTGGGGACAGGAGAGTCAGGCCTCGTCTTGGGTTGAGGCATGGAACTCCGCTTGCCTCTCGAGGTGTCGCCGGGGAGAGAGGCCACTTGTCGAGCGGTATTTGGAACCTGGGGGTCTTTTCCGGACGATGCACGGGCGAGTCACTGCCCCTTCGTGTTGACTTCATTCACAGGGTGGAGTTCGGAGAGGTGTCCGGGTATCGGGTTCTTACCAAGATGGGACCGGGAAATCGGGGTGCTTCGCAATGTGGAAGCACCCACGAGGCCACGTCTGGAATGTCGTCGTGAGACCGGCCTCATCCTGAGGTGCGACCGGAAGGTCGGGAACCCCTTCCAGACAAAGCAGGGGAGTCGACCCTCCTGTGGAGATCAGGAGGGTAGAAGGGGCTCAGAGGAAGTGGTGCCGGAAAACCTCAGTGTTCCTCTCCAGGGAGACCGGGATGCCGGGGAACTTTGTGGGGGCGCATCAAGGGTGCCAAATACCGTTTCGACCTCCAATTCCTAACGTGGGACTTCTCCTGAGACGCTGTAGCGG
>NW_011414808.1:0-529 GCF_000754665.1 Bison bison bison | reverse complement strand
AAGGAGGTCCAACCAGTCCATTCTAAAGGAGATCGGTCCTGGGTGTTCATTGGAAGGACTGATGCTAAAGCTGAAACTCCAGCACTTTGGCCACCTCAAGTGAAGAGTTGACACATTGGAAAGACTCATGCTGGGAGGAATTGGGGGAAGGAGGAGAAGGGGAGGACAGAGGATGAGATGGCTGGATGGCATCACCAACTCAGTGGACATGAGTTTGGGTGAACTCCAAGAGTTGGTGATGGACAGGGGGTCCTGGCATGCTGCGATTCATGGGGTCACAAAGAGTCAGACATGACTGAGCAACTGAACTGAACTGACACAATATCCTTTCTGTGTTGGTGCTTGTATTTAAGACTGTAAATCTCATCAGCTTTTGCACAGTTAATGTCTCTATTAGACTCGTTAAAAAAGTATCTTCTATGGTTAATGTAAAGACTGCACCTGCTATTATGCTAGCTTTCATTCTTACATATTTTCACAGGGAACTTGCTTTAATGAATTTATTGTGAGAAGTTATAAATCAAATTCT
>NW_011414807.1:0-513 GCF_000754665.1 Bison bison bison | reverse complement strand
TCAGAGGCAATACTCAAAGAGCTGAGCAGACACGAACCACGCAATCAGCAGGTAATAATCATGGAGCTCAGCAGTGACGAATCATGCTGCTCAACTGGCAATAATCAAGCACGTGACCAGGCAGGAATCACGCAGCTCAGCTGGCAATTGTCAAGCAGATGAGCCGGCAGGAATCACGCAGCTCAGCAGGCCCTGATCACGTGACTCTGCAAGCACTGATCACGTGGTTGATCAAGTACAGATCACGTGACTGAGCATGCACTGATCACGTGGCTATCATGCACTGATGACGTGACTGCGCTTGCACTGATAACGTGGCTGATCTGGCACTGATCACATGGCTCATCATGCACTGATCACGTGTTTATCAGGCAATGATCAGTGACTGACAGGCGCTGATCATGGGACTGTGCACGCAATGATCACATGGCTATCATGCACTGATCACGTGACTGCGCATGCACTGATGAAGTGGCTGTTTGGGCACTGATCACGTGTTTATCAGGCAGTGAT
>NW_011414806.1:0-698 GCF_000754665.1 Bison bison bison | reverse complement strand
TTTGGCTTCTCAAAGCCTTTGATATCCCCAGAGTACATAACACAATAAGTTTGAGATGGAAAACTCGATCTCATCTAGAGAAAAATAAGTTTTAGAGAAGATTCCATGTGAAAGTTGAAGAACTGGAAATGTTTCCCCTAAAGTTGTCTATGAATGTTTATTTCTTAAAAAGTCTTTGTTTAAAGTTTGAAAACTCTTGTGATAAATGTTTGAACAAGTAGCCACAATGAACAGATGTGCTGACCACTTTGGCTTTGCACATAAACAGGGAAGTCAGCATGGTAAAAGGTTAAGGTGGCTTCACCTTTCTAATGGAAAGATATACATTTTTATTGTTGATCCAGAAACAGTTTCAACCAGAAGAAGGTAGCACAGCCAAAAGTTAAGTCTAATGAAGCATAAAATACACTGTTGTGTATTGGAATTTTGGAAATATCTCAAAAATATGCCTATAAAAATATCTAATTAGCTAGCTAGCTTAGTGATTTTTTTTCATTTTATACAGTTACGAGGACTTGAGCGGTTATACCTTACAACTGTCATTTTAAAATAATAATGGACATTCATAAATGTGTACAATACAAAAATAGTGTGCTTTGTGAATAAAATTCAACTTATTAGAAATTTTATTTTTCTTATTTGTGGTTATTTCAAAGACTTCCTACCGAACAGCCTTACAAATTAAAGTTTTCCTAAAT
>NW_011414805.1:0-564 GCF_000754665.1 Bison bison bison | reverse complement strand
GTGTCCCTCAGAGGCCCCCATGTTCTGGTGAAAAGCCACCTGGTGAAAGCTGGGGTTTTGCGCTTGGCAAATTCCCACTCAGATCTGCATTTTCTTTTAACTTAATGCAGTGTGAAGATTGGCTTGTTGTAAGACAGTGGTCCAAGGACGTGTGTTTGAGTTTTTCTCATCTCATCAGTATATTTAAGATGTTTCTTTAGACACCGTCTTGGCAGTTATAACAATTTTCAAAGCAGGATAGAATCCAAAGGCCTGCCTCGTGGTGAGCGGGGGCCTTGGGTCTGGGTGCAGCCAGGTGGCTGGGGGCCCCAAGGCCTGCCTGGTGCCACACCCGCACAGCTATGCCCGTGTCCCGAGTCCATGTTCAGAGTGGCCGCAGGCCGGTGACCCTGCACAGGACCAGGCAGAGCTGCTGCTCAGACTGTTCTCATCACGTCAGCCCAGGCCGAGGTGCCCGTTCCTGTCGGCCGAGCGGGATGCTCCGGGGGAAAGGCAGGGGGTGAATGGGACAACCAGCAAATGCAGGTGGTGTCGCCTGCCCATTTGACACCAAGACAGACAGCT
>NW_011414804.1:0-522 GCF_000754665.1 Bison bison bison | reverse complement strand
GACGGTTTAATCATTACAGTCTCATGTGATCTCATCTCCACTGAGATGAGCTTCCTGAGAAAACATAGAGTTGCCGTGTGTTTGTTAAAATTCAAGTTGAATAAATTACTGTAATATTCAGAACCTAGCGGGGGGAAACAATGTTTTCCTGCCTTGCATACATAATGCTCCATACTTCTTCCATTCTGATACATAGTGTGTTTTTATGCTAAAATGTCGTCATATAGTACAGGTCAGTGTTGCATAGACAGCAGTCTACTTTCTGAGCAAACAGAGTTTCTTAACAGCCATAAATTTAATGCTATCACTGAATTACAGAATGGACCCATTAGAGCAGTGTAGAGCCATTAAGTTTCCTTATTCCAAACTAACCATCGACTGCATGAAGTTAAGTGAAATACTTAACCTCTTTTACTACAAAAGGAAAAACCAGTAAAAGGTTTCATATAAAGGTATATTATAAAACTGATCGAGGAGATAAAATTCCACAGTGATTAAAATTACACATTTCTCAAATCAGCC
>NW_011414803.1:0-504 GCF_000754665.1 Bison bison bison | reverse complement strand
GGAGATCCAACCAGTCCATTCTGAAGGAAATCAGCCCTGGAGTTTCTTTGGAAGAATGATGCTAAAGCTGAAATTCCAGTCCTTTGGCCACCTCATGTGAAGAGTTGACTCATTGGAAAAGACTCTGATGCTTGGAGGGATTGGGAGCAGGAGGAGAAGGGGACCACAGAGGATGAGATGGCTGGATGGCATCACTGACTCGTGAGTCTCAGTGAACTCCGGGTGTTGATGTTTGACAGGGAGGCCTGGCATACTGAGATTCATGGGTTTGCGAAGAGCCGGACACAACTGAGCGACTGATCTAATCTGAACAAGTGTAGGACTCAGCCCAGTTCAGTGTAGAGAGCGAGATATGGGCTCAGAAGTGTTTGTTAGACCTTCAACGTGGGCAGGACCCACCTGCTTAAGTGCAGGGACCAAAATGTGGTTTCAGGAGCATTTATCAAAGTCTTGAACAAGGGCAGGAACCAGGCGGCTTCAAGGCAGGGCGTGAGATGCGGGTAC
>NW_011414802.1:0-518 GCF_000754665.1 Bison bison bison | reverse complement strand
AGTATTGGAGTTGCAGCTTCAAAATCAGTCCTAACAATGAACACCCAGGACTGATCTCCATTAGGATGGACTGGTTGGATCTCCTTGCAGTCCAAGGGACTCTCAAGAGTCCCCTCCAACACCTCAGTTCAAAAGCATCAATTCTTCGGCCCTCAGCTTTCTTTATAGTCCAACTCTCACATCCATACATGACTACTGGAAAAACCATAGCCTTAACTAGACGGACCTTTGTGGATTAAGTAATGTCTCTGCTTTTCAATATGCTGTCTAGGTTGGTCATAACTTTCTTTCCAGGGAGTAAGCATCTTTTAATTTCATGGCTGCAATCACCATCTACAGTGATTTTGGAGACCAATAAAAATAAAGTCAGCCACTGTTTCCACTCGTTTACCCCCCAAAAATGTAACAAATGACCTTATTTAATAAAACAGAAATAGAGTCACAGATGTAGAAAACAAGTTTATGGTTACCAGTAAGGAAAAAGGGAGATTGGGATTGACACATACTACTATCTATAA
>NW_011414801.1:0-668 GCF_000754665.1 Bison bison bison | reverse complement strand
ACACGTCTGGAATGTCTTCGTGAGACCGGCCTCATCCTGAGGTGCGACCGGAAGGTCGGGAACCCCTTCCAGACAAAGCAGGGGAGTCGACCCTCCTGTCCAGATCAGGAGGGGAGAAAGGGCTCAGAGGAGGGGGTGCCGGAAAACCTCAGTGTTCCTCTCGAGGGAGACCGGGATTTCGGGGAACTTTGTGGGTCGCATCAAGGGTGCCAAGTGCCCTTTCGACCTCCAATTCCTAACGTGGGACTTCTCCTGAGACGCTGTAGCGGGAAAGGGCTTCATCTTGCGATGACGGGGGAGCCACGTGGTTTTTCTCGAGTTACGGCGGGATTCTCGAGTTACGACGGGGAATTCAGGATGCCTTTTGTGTTGGCCCAGGCAAGTCCAATCTTCCACTCGAGTTGCGAAGGAAAGCTGGGGATTGCTCTCGAGTGACTGCAGGACCTAGAGACCTCATCTAGGCTTGTGTCCAGAAGCCAATGTTCCTCTCCAGGGGCGACAGGGATCTCGGGGTTGCATTCCAGACGCACCCGGGGAGACAGGCATTCATCTCGAGTGGAAGCAAAGAACCCCGCTCTGCTCTCGAATCGCGACGGGTATCTCTTGGAGCTCACTGGGTGGACTCAAGGGAGTCAAGCCTCCTGAGGCGTTTGGAGAGAGGTCGCGAG
>NW_011414800.1:0-514 GCF_000754665.1 Bison bison bison | reverse complement strand
TCCATGCGAATGGGCAGGGGGAGCGCGTCATTGCTCTCGAGTCATGGTAGGGGAACCTGGCCTCGAGACGTGTTGAAGAGGGTCTCTCGAGGTCTTTCTCGGGTTGAGGCAGGAAACCCTGGCTTCCCTCGACTTGTGCAGGTGACCTCAGGGGGCTTCTCATGGTGGCTCTGAGAACTCAGGGAAACCTGAGGTGGGGGGGGGCCTCTCGGGACTCCACGGGGTTTGGTGCATTGGAAGAGGGCCTCATCTCCAGTTGAGGCAGGAACCGCAGGGTTCCTGTGATTTCAGACTCCGATCGCAGGGTCCCTGCAGACTGGGGACAGGAGAGTCAGGCCTCGTCTTGGGTTGAGGCATGGAACTCCGCTTGCCTCTCGAGGTGTCCCCGGGGAGAGAGGCCACTTGTCGAGCGGTATTTGGAACCTGGGGGTCTTTTCCGGACGATGCACGGGCGAGTCACTGCCCTTCGTGTTGACTTCATTCACAGGGTGGAGTTCGGAGAGGTGTCCGGGCA
>NW_011414799.1:0-519 GCF_000754665.1 Bison bison bison | reverse complement strand
TGCTTTCATCATTTAGAAAACGAAGAAGAAAGAGAAAAATTTAATATTTTTTTAAAGATGTGGTACATACGTACAATGTAGTGTACTCACCCACTGAAAGGAACGAGACAGGGTCATTGGTAGAGATGCGGGTCGACCTAGATCCTGTCACCCAGAGTGAAGTAAGTCAGAAAGAAAAACAAATATCATGCATTAACGCATACGTGTGGAATCTAGAAAACTAGCACAGATGAACCTATTTCCAGGGCAGGAGTACAGATGTAGATGTAGCAGATGGACTCAGGCTTGTGTATTTTCATACCCAAGAATCTCGTTCAGTATCCTGCCATACATCTCTGTCAGAACAATGTACATTCATTTAAAAATGTTCAGTGGCACCGTGATTTTTCTCCTACCTTGAATTATTACCCTAACTATTAGTAGCAGAGTTTGACTCAAACAACATAAATGTATTGAAATCTTTTTTTTACAGTTTATTTACTTATTTTTAATTTTTGGTTGCCCTGGGTCTTTGTTGCC
>NW_011414798.1:0-610 GCF_000754665.1 Bison bison bison | reverse complement strand
GCCTTGGGGGCCTCCTCACAGCCCCGCCCACACAGCACAGGGCAGCAAGAGGGGTCTTCCCAGGGACCTGACGGCTGAGCCTGCCGCCTCGCCACCCACCCCGCCCCGGCCGCGTGCCCTTGAGTTATTTACCTACTGCAGTACCAAGTGGTCTTTTACAGCAATGCTTCTTAAACTTCCTTGTTCCCTAGGGTACTTGTTAAAAATACAGATTACTTTGCCTGACCTGAGACGCACCGATTCAGAATTTATGGTGTAGGAATTTGGAAATCTGTATTCAATATTAGTTAAGTTTGGCAAACACTTTAGAAGAAGTTAATATAGGAACGGGCTTAACAGTAATCCTGTGTGTGTGTAGTACTACTTCATTGAAAGTAACAGTTTCTTTATTTTAAATATTTCCCTAAAAATGCACAAAACTACAAGAATGACATAGTTCATGTTAAGTTTATTTCACTTTTTTCTTAGTAAATATAACAATGGCTCTGGCTTTTGTTTTATATTTAAATTTTTTTTTTGTCAAAAGTGTATCCATGTTGGAATGAGACTGGGGCCTTCTCATCAGCAAAACACAATGTGTTAGTCTCTATAGACTGAGCACGTTCTAAAA
>NW_011414797.1:0-541 GCF_000754665.1 Bison bison bison | reverse complement strand
GCAGGATATAAAATCAACACACAGAAATCCCTTGCATTCCTATACACCAATAATGAGAAAACAGAAAGAGAAATTAAGGAAACAATTCCATTCACCATTGCAACAGAAAGAATAAAATACTTAGGAATATATCTACCTAAAGAAACTAAAGACCTATATATAGAAAACTATAAAACACTGGTGAAAGAAATCAAAGACACTAGTAGATGGAGAAATATACCATGTTCATGGATTGGAAGAATCAATATAGTGAAAATGAGTATACTACCCAAAGCAATCTATAGATTCAATGCAATCCCTATCAAGCTACCAACAGTATTCTTCACAGAGCTAGAACAAATAATTTCACAATTTGTATGGAAATACAAAAAACCTCGAATAGCCAAAGCGATCTTGAGAAAGAAGAATGGAACTGGAGGAATCAACCTACCTGACTTCAGGCTCTACTACAAAGCCACAGTTATCAAGACAGTATGGTACTGGCACAAAGACAGAAATATTGATCAATGGAATAAAATAGAAAGCCCAGAGATAAATCCAC
>NW_011414796.1:0-715 GCF_000754665.1 Bison bison bison | reverse complement strand
CAATTCAACAAAGTAGAAATGAAAATGGAAAAATCACAACAGATGACACAGAAATAGAAAGGATCCTGAGACTACTATCAGCAGCTATATGACAATAAAATGGACAACTTAGAAGAAATGGACAAATACTCAGAAAAGTATAACCTTCCAAAACTGAACCAGGAAGAAATAGATAATCTCAACAGACCCATCACGAACACAGAAGGCAAAACTGCAATCAAAAAGCTTCCAACCGCAAGAAAAACTAAGCTCAGGACCAGATGGCTTATTCACCACCTGGTTACCCTGGCCACCTGGAGAAAACAAAAAATGGAGTACAGAGTGGCGGTTTGTTTGGGGAAGAGGGTGAAGATGGATGGGAACGAATGGCTTCAGGAGAAGGGGTGTGGGCGGAGAAGGGTAAGGGGCCTGGCAAGGACAAGGGGAGGGGTCTTATGGGGCGGTCTCAATGGGCAAAGGGACCTTGCATGGGTTCAGCTCACCTTGACACTTCTTTGGACATCTGTTGACAGGAGCTTTACATCTTTCCTCCTGGGTATCTAGAGTCTGCTGTTCCACAACTTCTCTAGAGCCTTGTGGCTTCCCAGTCACCTTAGTCATTTTGAAGACTCACAGTGGTCTGCTCCAGAGCCCCTGAGCAGCCCTATGTATACCCCTCCCAGGGGGCCACAGCCTTATGCTTTATGAGGTCAGCAACTCATAAAGTTGCTGCCAC
>NW_011414795.1:0-834 GCF_000754665.1 Bison bison bison | reverse complement strand
GGGTTCCAAGGAATCAAGTTTCCTTGGCAACCAACTTTGTCCGGTTCTATAGAATATCATGGCCCTCCTAGGTCAGGTCATCTTTCCTTTCCGTAGTCCTCGTTGGATCCCTGAATTCTAGACAGCTTGGATTGCCTCTGTGGGCTGGATGGATTGTCCTCCCGTTTCACCGGGCGGCGGGAGCGAGGTCCCAGAGGCTCTCCTGGAACCGGGCGTGGGGCGGGGCTCACCGGGAGCCCGTGGTGAAGGTGGGCAGCGCACCGGGAGCGCGCCCGGGCGGGGCGAAGCCGGGCGGCGCGGGTCGGGAATCGGGTCGTGGCGGGGATGGGGGCCGGTCCCAGTTGTGCTCCGGGGATCCCCACTGCGGCTGGGAAGGCACCGGGAGCACGGCAGGGGCGGGGCGGCGCTGGGCGGGGGTCGGCTCCTGGCGGGGGTGGGGGAGGGCTTCCCCGTTGTCCTCTCGGGGGTCGCCGTGGCGGCTGGGAACGCCCACTGCGTGCGCTCCTGGGTCCCCAAGGGTCGGCATCCAGTGGGCGCGGCGGAGGGGTGCGGACCACAGGTCAGGGAACTGGGACTGCGTGGAGCAGGGAACCACGTAGTCCGCCCTCTGTTGGCACAACCTGGCGGTCGCAGAAAGGCCTCGCCTTTGGGCTCAAGGCCTTTACCGCTCCACCCCTTTGCTGAAAGGTCAGAGCCGCGCGGTTTTCCCAAGCAGCCTAGTGTCCGCTGCAAGTCCAAGGGCCAGAACCCTGAACTCTGGCCGGCTGGCCCAGCCCTGCTTCTGGCACTTTGGAGGCCAGCGGGCCCTCGACCACCTGCTGGGATGGGAAAGGG
>NW_011414794.1:0-699 GCF_000754665.1 Bison bison bison | reverse complement strand
AATTTTCAAGGGCTATGACCATGTCTTGATTTACCTTCTTGTTTGCAGAGGAGCTTCTACAATCTCAAGCATGGGTGGGTGTTTAATCAATATTATGACCTAATACTCCTATTGCTATAATAGGCTCAGGAAATGAATTCAGCAAATGAACATTCTTTTCCTAGTCACAGAAATCCAAACAAGAAATTTGCCTGATGGAAAGAAGGCTCAGAAATGTTGATGTACACTGATATCTCTGACTTAAACTGATAATCTGTGTTGCATGCTATTTTAGGAACTCATTCTGATTTTGCAGGATCCAGTGGCTTAACTTGCTTTTAGTGCGATACTCCCATAAACAAACTTCAAGTTAGTTTATGTTCCATGCATGAAAGATGGTTGCCACCATCATTCTCTGCGCAGTGTACTAGCTCCACGTTAGCAGTTTTACAGAGAATCAGGTCAACACAGGTTAAATGGAAAACCCAATCTTTACTGAATCACTCAAAAACAATGGTTTCCTGGGCAGGCGAGATGCTAAATATACAATGACAAACAACAGGCATGCCACTCGTTGCCAAGAACTTACTGGCTAGACAATCTTTTTAATAAAACAGAATAACAATTTCAATGATAGTTTTATATTGTTCTTCCACGTTAGCCAAGCTGAACTACATTTCATGGAATTCCCTCCACTGTATTGTTCCATCTAGGGTTGGC
>NW_011414793.1:0-505 GCF_000754665.1 Bison bison bison | reverse complement strand
CCTGCCTGGTCACGTGCTTGATTATTGCCAGTTGAGCATCATGATTCGTCACTGCTGAGCTCCATGCTAATTGCCTGCTGATTGCGTGGTTCGTGTCTGCTCAGCTCTTTGAGTATTGCCTCCTGAGGTCCCTGTTCGGTCGCCACCTGCCGGGGACCAGCCCCAACTGATCCAGGGTATTCGAAGGAGAGATGGCCTAGGCGACTATTTATATGCAAATCAGAGATGTCAAGAAGAATAGTATGAGGAGAGCTCAGTAGGAAAATTCGGTGGAGAAAAGAGACTGAGTAGCTTGGTTTACGCGGAAGACCAATCAAACTTCAAGACAAGAAGTTTGCACCACTTACGTAGGCCGCAGGCGCCCTCTCGAATAGCGAAAGGTGCCTCACCCTAGACACCTTCTCGAGTGGGTCTTAGCAGCCCAGGCATAATTAGTAAGCGTGGTGGGTTCCGCACTCCACATGGAGACTCAGCTGGAAGTTAAAGGGAAGAATGACAAGGAACT
>NW_011414792.1:0-705 GCF_000754665.1 Bison bison bison | reverse complement strand
GATATCTCTGTATTTTTTTTCAGGCAATGACTACTTTGTTTTGTTTACAAATGTTTTAATATCTGTCAAGATCACTATTTTGTAATTGCTTTTGGGAATTTCCTTGTCTACTTTGCTTGTTCTTTCAGGTAAAATTTATTGTTTTATTAATGTTGCCAAAACATTCTAAGTAAAATGACTTTTTATAGAAATAAAATGTTTTTTACAAAAATATTTCTGCTGTCCATATTTTTACAAATAACATGGCATATTTCTATTTTTTTAATAATCATATTGTGTTTGCCAGAAATTCTAAACAGTGATGTGTAAATGGGTTTTCTTGTTCTTAGTACCATCAAGTGCAATGAGGCTATGGCTTAATGAATTTCTATTCGGTTTTTAGATTTTAAAGAGAATTGTTTTATTGGAGAGTTTACAACATCTGTTGAGACATTTCCTTTTCTTTCTTTTCCCTTCCTTTCCTTTTCTTCCTTTCTTCCCCTGACTCTCTTCCTCTTTCTTTCTTTCCCTTTCTTTCCCCAGGTTTTTGCTTGACTGGATCTTTCCTGAAACAAAAGTAATTCCACTCAGACTTGAACATTATCCTTTCAGAACCACCTTCCGTTTCTCATTTCTATTATTGGAATTAACCTCCCCTTCCCCTTATTAGATTGCCACAGTTGTATCAGTGTTTCTGATTTTGTTTTTCCAAGAAGCAGCTCTTGT
>NW_011414791.1:0-741 GCF_000754665.1 Bison bison bison | reverse complement strand
CAGGGTCCCTGCAGACTGGGGACAGGAGAGTCAGGCCTCGTCTTGGATTGAGGCATGGAACTCGCTTTCCTCTCGAGATGTCCCCGTTGAGAGAGGCCACTTGTCGAGCTGTATTTGGAACCGGGGTTTTTTCCGAACGATGCACGGAAAAACTGCCCCTTCGTGTTGACTTCATTCACAGGGTGGAGTTCGGAGAGGTGTCCGGGCATCGGGTTCTTCTCAAGAGGGGACCGGGAAATCGGGGTCCTACGGAATGTGGAACCACCCACGAGGACACGTCTGGAATGTCTTCGTGAGACCGGCCTCATCCTGAGGTGCGACCGGAAGGTCGGGAACCCCTTCCAGACAAAGCAGGGGAGTCGACCCTCCTGTCCAGATCAGGAGGGGAGAAAGGGCTCAGAGGAGGGGGTGCCGGAAAACCTCAGTTGTTCCTCTCGAGGGAGACCGGGATTGCGGGGAACTTTGTGGGTCGCATCAAGGGTGCCAAGTGCCCTTTCGACCTCCAATTCCTAACGGGGAACTTCTCCTGAGACGCTGTCGCGGGAAAGGGCTTCATCTTGCGATGACGGGGGAGCCACGTGGTTTTTCTCGAGTTACGGCGGGATTCTCGAGTTACGACGGGGAATTCAGGCTGCCTCTTGTGTTGGCCCAGGCAAGTCCAGTCTTCCATTCGAGTTGCGAAGGAAAGCTGGGAATTGCTCTCGACTGACTGCAGGGCCAATAGACCTCATCTAGGCTTGT
>NW_011414790.1:0-524 GCF_000754665.1 Bison bison bison | reverse complement strand
ATTTCTAATAGAAATTGTTATTTCTCTTATCATTGCTCATCTAAGAAATAATCATGAATTTTTAACATTTTTATTTATTTGACTGCACTGGGTCTTAGTGGTGCCATGTGGGTTCTTTAGCTGCAGCATGCAAACTCTTGCGGCATGTGGGATCTAGTTTCCTGAACACAGATGGAACCCAGCCCCCTGCATTGGGAGCACAGACTCTGAGCCACTGGGCCACCAGGAATTCCCTAGAAATTCTCATAAAATTTGACAAAAGCTATTCAGGCTTCCCAGGTGGAGCCAGTGTTAAAGAACTCACCTGCTGGGACTTCCTGGTGGTCCAGGGGCTAAGACTCCATGCTCCCAATGCAGGGGGCCTGGGTTTGATTTCTGGTCAGGGAACTAGATCCCACATGCTTCAACTAAGGGTTCACATGCTTCAACAAAATTGCAACCAAATAAATTAAAAAAAGAAAACTCACTTGCTAATGCAGGTGATATAAAGGACACTGGGTTCGATCCGTGGGTCATGAAGATCC
>NW_011414789.1:0-599 GCF_000754665.1 Bison bison bison | reverse complement strand
GTGACCCCATGGATGTAGCCTACCAGGCTCTCTGTCCATGGTCATTTTTCAGGGAAGAGTACTGGAGTGGTTGCCATTTCCTTCTCCAGGGGATCTGCCCAACCCAGGGATCAACCCGGGGTCTCCTGCAATGCAGGCAGACGTTTACCATCTGAGCCACATGCTAAGTCCTAAAAAGGGGGAGGCGAGCGAGTGGCACAGCGCGCCCAACGGGCCACTGCCCCTACATCAACCACCACTACATCTTCGATCTCGGCCGTCTGCGAGCCTCGGCGCTGCCAGCTGTGATGCTTGGGGCCCCGGCCGTGCACTGGTAGACCGCCCCCCAGAGGTCCCTGCTGACCCCAGACGACCACCCCCACGTCCCCCTGAAACGGGGCAGACCCCTCCCCCATCAACTGGTGGGTATTTAAAAACCTGGTGGCCACCCAGGCAGAAAAGAAGGGAGAAGGGCACCTTGCTGCCCTTTCATGGTGGAATCTGTGGCTGTCCTGCTGAGAGGGGGGCCTTTCCATGGGGACCCTGTGCAATAAGTGTGGTGTTTTAGAACTGAATAAATAGAAGGTATAAATTTTTTAATAAACTTTTATTAAAAAAAA
>NW_011414788.1:0-542 GCF_000754665.1 Bison bison bison | reverse complement strand
GTGCCGTCAGGATCACGTGGCTGATCATGCACTGATATCGTGACTGAGCATGCACTGATCATGTGCCGGGAGCCGGGGAGGAATTCCACTCTGGACAAAGGTCATGAGGAAGGAGGCTCGGCATTCGCAAAGGCGGGATCGAGCCTCAGGAGTCCACCCGGATATTCTCGAGCATACCCCCCCCAAAAAAACCAGAGTGTGCCTGCTGTATTGCTTTGTGCCCTCACCTCTGATTTCACTGGGGGCTGTCCCCCACCACCATCTCGCTCTCTCTGTCAAAGAGTTAACTTACAGCTCCAATTCATAAAGTTCCTTGTCATTCTTCCCTTTAACTTCCAGCTGAGTCTCCATCTGGAGCGCGGAACCCACCAGGCTTACTAATTATGCCTGGGCTGCTAAGACCCACTCGAGAAGATGTCTAGGGTGAGTCACCTTCCGCTATTCGAGAGGGCGCCTGCGGCCTACGTAAGTGGTGCAAACTTCTTGTCTTGAAGTTTGCTTGGTCTCCCGCGTAAACCAAGCTACTCAGTCTATTTTCTCCA
>NW_011414787.1:0-685 GCF_000754665.1 Bison bison bison | reverse complement strand
ACGTGGTTTTTCTTGAGGTGTAGCAGGATTCTCGAATTACGACGGGGAATTCAGGATGCCTCTTGTGTTGGCCCAGGGAAGTCCAATCTTCCATTCGAGTTGCGAAGGAAGCTGGGGATTGCTCTCGAGTGACTGCAGGGCCAATAGACCTCATCTAGGCTTGTGTCCAGAAGCCAGTGTTCCTCTCCAGGGGCGAAAGGGATCTCGGGGTTGCATTCCAGACACACCCGGGGAGACAGGCATCCATCTCGAGTGGCAGCAAAGAACCCGCTCTGCTCTCGAGTCGCGACGGGTATCTCTTGGAGCTCACTGGGTGGACTAAAGGGAGTCAAGCCTCCTGAGGCGTTTGGAGAGAGGTCGAGAGATTGGTCTCTAGGCCATACAGGAGACGAAGGCCCTCAAGTCCCGATGACGGGGGAGGCTCGGGGTTGTTCTCGAGCGGCGGCCCCAGTGTGCGGTTTCTCGCGAGGTACGACGGCGAGGTCAGTGAGCCTCTCGTTGGGCGCCAGGGAAGTCGGGTCTCCATGCGAGTGGCGAGGTCGAGCGCGTCATTGCTCTCGAGCCATGGTAGGGTGCCGGGGTCCAGCCCCGGCTGATCCAGGGTATTCGAAGGAGAGACGGCGTAGGCGAAGATCAGGAAACAACTGCTTAATTAAATGTTAATTAAGGATGTAAAGTGTAATAG
>NW_011414786.1:0-641 GCF_000754665.1 Bison bison bison | reverse complement strand
TAGCATTTGCCTTATGTATTGCGGTGCTCCTATGTTGGGTACATATAGGTTTATAATTGTTATATCTTCTTCTTGGATTGATCCTTTGATCATTATGTAGTGTCCTTCTTTGTCTCTTTTTACAGCCTTTGTTTTAAAATCTATTTTATCTGATATGAGTATTGCTACTCCTGCTTTCTTTTGGTCTCTATTTGTGTGGAATATCTTTTTCCAGCCCTTCACTTTTAGTCCGTATGTGTCCCCTGTTTTGAGGTGGGTCTCTTGTAGACAGCATATATAGGGGTCTTGTTTTGTATTCATTCAGTCAGTCTTTGTCTTTGGTTGGGCATTCAACTCATTTACATTTAAGGTAATTATTGATAAGTATTGTCCCGTTGCCATTTACTTTGTTGTTTTGGGTTCGAGTTTATATACCCTTTCTGTGTTTGCTGTCTAGAGAAGATCCTTTAGCATTTGTTGAAGAGCTGGTTTGGTGGTGCTGAATTCATTCAGCTTTTGCTCGTCTGTAAAGCTTTTGAATTCTCCTTCATATTTGAGTGAGATCCTTCCTGGGTACAGTAATGTGGGTTGTAGGTTTTATTCTTTCATCACTTTAAGTATGTCCTGCCATTCCCTCCTGGCCTGAAGAGTTTCTATTGAAA
>NW_011414785.1:0-576 GCF_000754665.1 Bison bison bison | reverse complement strand
CGACCCCCCCCCCCCGACTTGCCGCGTGTCTTGCGTCCAGATTACTGCCGAATCGCGTTCCAACAGCCGGTGGCCTTTTCTACCGTGCAGTTCGCCTGGCTAGGACCCCCGTCTCCGAAAGTCATCACTAGGATTGTCCCGGGGACTCGAGTTAGGAGGCTTTTGGTCCTCCTGGCCAGACCCCTCGCTGGATCAGGAGCAGCAGTCCCTCATGTTTTTAAAATCCTTCTCTGGTTTGCAGGCACGTGCTTCCAACTATTGTTGTTTATTCTTGTTGCTGCTGCTGCCGCCGCCGCCGCCGCCGCCACCGCCACCGCCAAGTCGCTTGAGTCGTGTCCGACTCTGTGCGACCCCATGGACGGCAGCCCACCAGGCTCCCCCGGTCCCTGGGAGTCTCCAGGCAAGAACACTGGAGTGGGTTGCCATTTTCTTCTCCAATGCATGCAAGTGAAAAGTGAAAGTGAAGTCCCTCAGTCGTGTCCGACCCTCAGCGACCCCACAGACTGCAGCCTTCCAGGCTCCTCCGTCCATGGGATTTTCCAGGCAAGAGTACTGGAGTGGGGTGCCACGGCCTTC
>NW_011414784.1:0-539 GCF_000754665.1 Bison bison bison | reverse complement strand
ACTACTAGTAATTTCTAAGATTCCTAGTGTTTGATATCATTAGTTCTCTCCATACCTCTGAACTGTAATAGAAAAAAAAATGAACTGACTCTGAAAAAACGCTTACAATATATCCTTTTCTCCAGAATCCAAGCAACAGTTCTGATATAGTTCTTAACCACAGGTTTACATCTCAATGCTGTTAGTACTGTGTGTGTCTCTGTGTGTGTGCATGTGTGTGTGTATGTGCGTGTGTGCACATGGCAGGGTGTGTGCCCTTCTTCAGGGGATCTTCCTAACCCCGGGATCGAAGCCAGGTCTCCCGCACTACAGGAGGATGCTTTACCAACTGAGCCACCAGGGAAGCCCCAACCACATCTTTGGGCTTACTGTATTCACCTGCTTTGACCAAGACTTTAAGGAACTAGGTGCAGATTTAATTTCATAAATTTTATTTGTTAGTTTTTATTAATAAAACATATTTTATTCCAGGGAGCCAACTGAACAAGTCCACTCAGTTAAAAAGTCAAGAAACCTGGAGTGTGGTATTTGTTTCATTT
>NW_011414783.1:0-568 GCF_000754665.1 Bison bison bison | reverse complement strand
TTACATCTTGCAAGCTTGACAGTTTCCAGAGGCCATGGTATTATGTACAGTAACTGATAGCTGATTTGTCAAAGGAATCTTTTATAGGAATATCTGTGCATGTCAAATTATTCCAAAATTAAGTTATTTTTTGTGAAGTATTTTTTAATAATTTGCCCAGTGTTTTGCATTTTGGATTTCTGTGGCTCTTCAGGAAACATAATAAATTTGCTTTTACTACATTGAAATTGGATAACTCTTATCGTTTTCCCACTAGGCTTCAGGAAAGCAAATGGAATTAGATATGCTGTATTACCAAAACATTTCTGGACCAAAAAGGAGAATTGCACACACTGCCAAGGTTGAGGTGAGTCATTTTGTTTCTCTTTCTGTCCCCCATCCCTCCCTCCCTCCCTCCCTCTGGCTTTCTCCATGCACTTAATATAAAGTTACATTGTCATTTCAAGCTCAAGTGTATTCTAGTACTTGTTACCTTTTATCCACTAGGGGGCACAAGCGGGCAGTCAACAAATACATTGCCTACTTCTAAGAGTTTTTCAAAACCTTCCTTTTTTCCCCATTATCTAAC
>NW_011414782.1:0-627 GCF_000754665.1 Bison bison bison | reverse complement strand
ATGGGATTGCTAAGAGTCAGGTATGCCTGAGTGACTTCACATTCACTTTTCATTTTTATACATTGGAAAAGGAAATGGCAACCCGCTCCAGTGTTCTTGCCTGGAGAATCCCAGGGACAGGGTAGCCTGGTGGGCTGCTGTCTATGGGGTCGCACAGAGTCGAACATGACTGAAGCAACTTAGTAGCAGGAGTCGCAGCAGCAGCAGCAGAGCTTTCGAACTTGCAAATAACATGAAATACCAAAATACATTGTTACTTTCCTTTCTCCACCTCTCTCGTTCTCTCTCTCTCTCACACACACACACACACACAGGCACACATAATTTTTACATGTTAAAATACTTATATGAAAAACAGGTACTATATTTTTAAATAACATCTCAATATTTAAACAAAGCTGTACTTCATGTATTTAAAATAAAAACACATAAATTACACATTGGTTTCCCTATATTTGATATTATTGAATAATTCTATAATTTGAATTTTTTGTTTTTAATGGGGTTTTTAACTTTGACTGAAATACTTGCTTCAGACTTATTGAAATTAGAATTAATTTTTTTTGACCTCCTACTTTTAGATTTGGGGGGTGATGGTTCAGAATCAGATGTGTTCACAGTAATGGA
>NW_011414781.1:0-764 GCF_000754665.1 Bison bison bison | reverse complement strand
CGAAAAGCAAAGGAGAAAAGGAAAGATACAAGCATCTGAATGCAGAGTTCCAAAGAATAGCAGGAAGAGATAAGAAAGCCTTCCTCAGCGATCAAGGCAAAGAAATAGAGGAAAACAACAGAATGGGGAAGACTAGAGATCTCTTCAAGAAAATTAGAGATGCCAAGGGAACATTTCATGCAAAGATGGGCTCGATAAAGAACAGAAATGGTATGGGCCTAACAGAAGCAGAAGATATCAAGAAGAGGTGGCAAGAATACACAGAAGAACTGTACAAAAAAGATCTTCACGACCCAGATAATCATGATGGTGTGATCACTGACTTAGAGCCACACATTCTGGAATGTGAAGTGAAGTGGGCCTTAGAAAGCATCACTACGATCAAAGCTAGTGGAGGTGATGGAATTCCAGTTGAACTATTTCAAATCCTGAAAGATGATGCTGTGAAAGTGCTGCACTCAATATGCCAGCAAAATTTGGAAAAACTCAGCAGTGGCCACAGGACTGGAAAAGGTCAGTTTTCATTCCAATCCCAAAGAAAGGCAATGCCAAAGAATGCTCAAATTACCGCACAATTGCACTCATCTCACATGCTAGTAAAGTAATGCTCAAAATTCTCCAAGCCAGGCTTCAGCAATATGTGAACCGTGAACTTCCTGATGTTCAAGCTGGTTTTAGAAAAGGCAGAGGAACCAGAGATCAAATTGCCAACATCCGCTGGATCATGGAAAAAGCAAGAGAGTTCCAGAAAAACATCTATTTCT
>NW_011414780.1:0-612 GCF_000754665.1 Bison bison bison | reverse complement strand
AGAGGTGAGCGCACAAAGCAATAAAGTAGGCAGACTCTGGTTTTTGGGGGAAAATGCTCGAGAATATCCGGGGGGACTCCTGAGGCTCGATCCCGCCTTTGCGTATGCCGAGCCTCCTTCCTCATGACCTTTGTCACGAGTGGAATGCCTCACCGGCTCCCCGCAGTTAACCATGAAGATAGTATTTCTTATATGTTGCTGGCAGAAGTATAAATTAGACTAGTACTCCAGAAAGTCAACTCTTAGATATGTCAGTGAGAAACTCTTACCAAGAAAATAGATCAGGAGACATACAAAGAATGTCCATAGCATCACTATTTATAATAAAAATCCTAGAAACATTTCCAAAACAACACATAAGAATGAATAAATTATGCTTCAGTCACCAGTGGAATATTATATAAGGCAAATATGAATTCCTTTTGTATGCAAAACATGGAATAAAAATAACTCTAGAAGATGTAGTCTGACAACTCTTTTGTGCCTTCTTTTCTTAATACACTTTGTAGAGCAATTTTAAATTTAGAGAAAAATTGAGCAGACAGTACAGAGTTCCAACTTACTCACTCTCATGTAGTTTTCTCTGTTATTAACATCATGCATTAGGGAGAT
>NW_011414779.1:0-582 GCF_000754665.1 Bison bison bison | reverse complement strand
ATTAAGGAAACAGGGAGTGCTGTTGAGATTTTTCCTATTGATGAATTATATTGCTTTAGGACTAGGAATATTTTAGAGGCAAGTTTCAAGAGTATCAGAAAACTCAAGTTTCTATTCAGATTGAACAATGTCTTTATTTTAATTTGAATATTCTTGATAAAATTCATATATTATCTGCTTTAAAAATTTTATTTAAACTAAAAAAAAAATTACCTCACATGAGCAGTTTACTCATTCCCTCCCTTCCCCAGGCAACCATTAATCTGTTCTTTGTATCTATGAGCTTGGTTTACAAATACACCTACATGTGTGTATTAATTTCACATATAGGAGAGATCATACATTATTGTCTTTCTCTGTCTGACTTATTTTTATTTCTCTGTTTTGTTTCATTTTTTAATAGAATTAGTAGAACAGTCTGCCAAGTGTTTGGCTAGTCCCTGGTTTCTTCCTGCTCCAAACCATCGTCTAAATACTAACCAGAGTGATCTTGCTAAAACAAAAATATCATCAGGTAGTTCTCCTATTTAAGTCATTATATTACTCTTAGATAATTCCACTCATGTAAGAGTAATAGAGGGT
>NW_011414778.1:0-726 GCF_000754665.1 Bison bison bison | reverse complement strand
CATAGAAAACTGTCAGATTCTCTAAGCAGTCTTTTATAACTCCCATCTGGTCTTTGTGAGTGACTCATACTCAAGTGTTCTCTGGAACTCACATTAGACTGATTTGCAAGGGCAGAGGCAAGGCCAGAAAGTCTGGACATAAGCATGCTGAATGGGATAAAACAAAACAAGCATGATTTAATTTCATATTTAAACATTTTCTAAAACCCCACATCTGTTTTCTTAACTTCAGTGAGCACAGATAGGTTTGCCTTTATAGACATAGAAGACGATGTGGCCTGTTATTAAAACACATACTCAATAGAAGGTATGATCTTGACTTCTTTTCTGATCGTGGCTTACTATACAGATTTGGCACTTTTCACTTGACCTGAAAGGAAGAAGATTTTAAATTACATTTAATTAGCATGCTACAGAAAACAAAAATGAAGCCAGCTTTTAAAACACTGGGCATGAAATAAATCAGTATATCCAAGCCTGAAGCAGTCATTGATGAAATCCTGATGTTGGTAGGTCAATTCTCCCCCAACCTTTTCTTTTCCCACAATATTTAAAGCTGTGAGGTCACACTTCTCATATAAACAGTACTACTGTTCCTAATTGAGCCATTTGAGTAAACTGCTTAGCCTCACGTCTGAACTTTCTTCATTGTAAAACAAAGGGGTCGTTTCAGAGGTTCCATCAAGATCTAATATGAAGGTGTAAGATACTGAGGTGCTCAGAGGG
>NW_011414777.1:0-508 GCF_000754665.1 Bison bison bison | reverse complement strand
AGGTTATTGATATTTTCCCAGAAATCTTGATTCCAGCTTGGTTTCTTCCAGTCCAGCATTTCTCATAATGACTCTGCATATAAGTTAATAACAGGATGACAATATACAGCCTTGACGAACTCCTTTTCCTATTTGGAACCAGTCTGTTGTTCCATGTCCAGTTCTAACTGTTGCTTCCTGACCTGCATACAAATTTCTCAAGAGGCAGATCAGCTGGTCTGGTATTCCCATCTCTTTCAGAATTTTCCACAGTTTATTGTGATCCACACAGTCAAAGGGTTTGGCATAGTCGATAAAGCAGAAATACTACCGCACAATTGCACTCATCTCACACGCTAGTAAAGTAATGTTCAAAATTCTCCAACAGGCTTCAGCAATACATGAACTGTGAACTTCCAGATGTTCAAGCTGGTTTTAGAAAAGGCAGAGGAACCAGAAATCAAATTGCCAACATCCTCTGGATCATCAAAAAAGCAAGAAAGTTCCAGAAAAACATCTCTTTCTGCTT
>NW_011414776.1:0-549 GCF_000754665.1 Bison bison bison | reverse complement strand
CAGGTCAGGAAGCAACAGTTAGAACTGGACATGGAACAACAGACTGGTTCCAAATCAGAAAAGGAATATGTCAAAGCTGTATATTGTCACCCTACTTATTTAACTTATATGCAGAATACATCATGAGAAATGCTGGTCTGGAAGAAGCACAATCTGGAATCAAGATTGCCAGGAAAAATATCAATAACTTCAGATATGCAGATGACACCACCCTTATGGCAGAAAGTGAAGAGGAACTAAAAAGCCTCTTGATGACAGTAAAAGAGTAGAGTGAAAAAGTTGGCTTAAAGCTCAATATTCAGAAAACTAAGATCATGGCATCTGGTCCCATCACTTCATGGCAAATAGATGGGGAAACAGTGTCAGACTTTGTTATTTTGGGCTCCAAAATCACTGCAGATGGTGACTGCAGCCATGAAATTAAAAGATGCTTACTCCTTGGAAGGAAAGTTATGACCAACCTAGATAACATACTAAAAAGCAGAGATATTACTCTGCCAACAAAGGTCCGTCTAGTCAAGGCTATGGTTTTTCCAGTGGTCACGTATG
>NW_011414775.1:0-578 GCF_000754665.1 Bison bison bison | reverse complement strand
GAGGGCAGTCAGGGTGATACCATCTCGCCTCAACGTCTCTGAAGTCCACACCCCATTCTGAGCTTATGTATGGATCATTCATAAGGGGAAATACAGAGGTCCTCAGGTGGATTTGTCCGTGGGGTCAACATGGAGCACACCACCATCTGTCCTCTCTCCCATCACAGTGACCGTCACTGGCATAGGGAAAGGAAGCAGGATCTGTGCTGGCTCAGCCCTGAGGAAAGACCCAAGGACTGAGAGGACGAGGGACTGAGCTGAGATGGGCAAGGGCAGGAGGTGGGGGCCGTCAAGATGGAGACTCTGGGCTCAGAAAGGGGGACTTGCCCTGGGATCTGGTTCCAAGCCATCTGATAGACACACTGCTTTCCCACACTTCCTCGCCAACCATGTAAATCAGAAGGCACCCGTGGGGATCCTGGGATGACCAGGGTGAGTGTGACCACAGCCTCTCTGTATTCACAGGAATAGAGCTCCTCAATGTAAATTCCTCTTCAAGCTCCAGGGTAAAATCCACCCTGGGCTGTGAGAGCTTACCCCTCTCTGCTCACACAGGATGGAGGTCTCAGTGAATGCAG
>NW_011414774.1:0-531 GCF_000754665.1 Bison bison bison | reverse complement strand
TGTAGCAGGATTCTCGAATTACGACGGGGAATTCAGGATGCCTCTTGTGTTGGCCCAGGGAAGTCCAATCTTCCATACGAGTTGCGAAGGAAAGCTGGGGATTGCTCTCGAGTGACTGCAGGGCCAATAGACCTCATCTAGGCTTCTGTCCAGAAGCCAATGTTCCTCTCCAGGGGCGACAGGGATCTCAGGTTTGCATTCCAGACACACCCGGGGAGACAGGCATTCATGTCGAGTGGAAGCAAAGAACCCCGCTCTGCTCTCAAGTCGCGACGGGTATCTCTTGGAGCTCACTGGGTGGACTAAAGGGAGTCAAGCCTCCTGAGGCGTTGGAGAGAGGTCGAGAGATTGGTCTCTAGGCCATACAGGAGACGAAGGCCCTCAAGTCGCGATGACGGGGGAGGCTCGGTGTTGTTCTCGAGCGGCGGCTCCAGTGTGCGGTTTCTCGCGAGGTACGACGGCGATGTCAGTGAGTCTCTCGTGGGGCGCCAAGGAAGTCGGGTCTCCATGCGAATGGCGAGGGGGAGCGCG
>NW_011414773.1:0-588 GCF_000754665.1 Bison bison bison | reverse complement strand
ACTCTGCAAGACACAGCCTGTCCTCAGGCTTGTCCAAGCGCCACAGTTCATTACCCAGCCCAAGGCTCAAGGGCCTGAAAGGCCCTGTGGGAAGGCTTTGATATCTCTCTCAGTGCATTCAGCTGAGAGGCTTTCTGTTGGTGGTGTTGGGTTTGTGAACTTCCCTAATGGTCTTGGGCTGAGGCCTGCAGCTCCGTTTTCCATCCTGCCTCTTTTACAGTGTCTTCCTGGATGAGCTTAGTCAACCTGTGACTAAAAGATGGTAACGTGGACCATCGGGGGCCATTTCCACTGGCCCGATGACCACATCCTACTCTCTTTCTATAACGCAGGGCTTTCAACGTGACAATGTCGTGTGATGTAAAAGCCTTCATCTTCCTCGAACTCAAGTATTTAACTCAGCATACTCTCCTCAAGAACATGTATTGCAAACGGGGCTACCATTTATTTTTCACTGCCGGAATTATACTTGACATGTGATGTACTTCCAACAATTATTTTGGGGCCATAGTCACGTTACAGTGTTTCTTTGGTTTCTGCTGTGCGTGAATCAAGTTTTAGCTGTACGTGTATCCCGTCAATTTTGGA
>NW_011414772.1:0-509 GCF_000754665.1 Bison bison bison | reverse complement strand
CGCCACTGAGCACACGTGCATACACACCAACCAAGGCGTACATGCTACCCACAAGGTGCTCTCAGCTCTCCTCTTAACTAGGATGGGGACTGCTATGTCATCGCCAATCATGATAATAAGTAGACGGGGCGAGGGGGTGTTGGGAGGCGGGGAGGAGGAAGAAAGAAGGGGATTACTCTTGTCGTAGAAACACAGCAGAATGAAAACCCAGGGCATCAAACTGAAGAATGTTATAGTTATCATCCTGCTGTTAATGACATTATTCAAAATAAAAGAAACTGTACTCAATCAAAATACTCCCCAGCCTCTGAAAGGACAAGAATAAAAATCTTTTTGCAGATGGGTATATAATCATTAGAGGCACATATGACCATCAATGAATGGGTTTAAGCTACAAGGAAGCAATGTACTCACCACTTGTACAAAAGTGCATGAGCTCATGAATTGTAGCTAGACGCTTCGTGCTATTCCATGGCGGGGGCAGAGGGAATTTAAGAAATTCCCAAGTG
>NW_011414771.1:0-510 GCF_000754665.1 Bison bison bison | reverse complement strand
GTGTCCGACTCTTCGGACCCCCATGAATCGCAGCACGCCAGGCCTCCAGTCCATCACCAGCTCCCGGAGTTCACTCAGACTCACGTCCATCGAGTCAGTGATGCCATCCAGCCATCTCATCCTCTGTCGTCCCCTTCTCCCTGCCCCGAATCCCTCCCAGCATCAGAGTCTTTTCCAATGAGTCAACTCTTCGCATGAGGGGGCCAAAGTACTGGAGTTTCAGCTTTAGCATCATTCCTTCCAAAGAAATCCCAGGGCTGATCTCCTTCAGAATGGACTGGTTGGATCTCCCTGGAGTCCATGGGACTCTCAAGAGTCTTCTCCAACACCACAGTTCAAAAGCATCAATTCTTCAGTGCTCAGCCTTCCTCACAGTCCAACTCTCACATCTATACATGACCACAGGAAAAACCATAGCTTTGACTAGACGGAACTTTGTTGGCAAAGTAATGTCTCTGCTTTTGAATATGCTATCTAGGTTGGTCATAATTTTCCTTCCAAGAAGTCAGC
>NW_011414770.1:0-751 GCF_000754665.1 Bison bison bison | reverse complement strand
GGCAAGTTTGGGGCTTCCCACACTTAGAACTGTTCACCCATCGTGGACACAGGCGTCTGGCACACCGGGGGTTAGGCTCTCGGTGCGATCGATGTCCACAAGCCGTAGCCACTGAAACGTGTGCACCCTGGAGCCGCCGCCGCCGTGCAGAGGGAGATCTCATCCGACTCCACGGGTCCTTCCCGTGAGTAGGCCGGGATCTCAGGAAGCACAGACATCCAGAGCATTGAGTGAACCTGACCGTCACGCTTTCCGAGTCCAAGTGAACCAGAAGGAGGGTCCCTCACGTGTGGGTTTGTCTCTCCATCGGAGGCATCCTCGTCTTGGAGCCGATTAGGGTCCCGCGGGCCCCGTGGAGCAGAGAGGACAGAGAGTTCCCTTCGGTCCCCTGCTCCTCTCCACGGGCGCGCACGGGCACGCTCCCCAACGGTCCTAGGACCATCCTGCCCCAGAGGAGCGTGCCGGCCGGCCACAGCCCACCTACAACGGAGGCGTCCGTGTCCGTCCGTGTCCGTCATCCTCGTCCAGAGTCCCCCGTCTGCCTGCCCTCGCCTTCACGCCTGGCACTGTCCGTCCATTCTGTAGGTTCATATCGAACCTGCCCGGAGCCCGGCGGCATCTTCCCGGATCAGGGATCGATCGAAACACCCTGTCCCCTGCCTCATCGGCAGGTGGATTCTTCACCACTAGGACCACCAGGCAGGGAAGTCCCTTCACAGCCTTCGAAACTCATCTACCCCGAAACAGTCCA
>NW_011414769.1:0-620 GCF_000754665.1 Bison bison bison | reverse complement strand
AATGAATGGATACAGATTATGTATATTTACTTAACAGTGGAGGTTGAATGAATACATATAAAGATCTTAAAACAGTGTCTGCTACTACATACTTAAAAAAAATGAATTATTACAAAATGAGCTAAGATTTAGTATAGAGATTAGAAAGCAATTTTTGTAAGTTTGCCTTAAACTGACTCTGGAAAAATAGGTGGGAACTGAAAGAACATACCTGATGAGAGTATTAATGAAGGCACAGGCAGAGGAATAAACATAATGTTTAAGTATACAGCTGACCTTTTGAACAACACTTTGAATTGTGCAGGTCCACTTATATTTGGCTATTTTTCAATAGTAAATACTATAGTACCACATGACCCATGGTTGGTTGAATCCATGGGTTTGGGGTGACCACAGATATGAAGGGCTGGCTATAAGTTTTACTGGGATTTTCAATTGCTTAGAGGGTCAGTGTTCCAACCCCCATGTTGTTCAAGGGTCACTGATAATAAACCTAAGAGCACAGAAAGGTTGTATACAATCTAACATTTGCTAAACTCAATTAATTCCAAGTGACATTTATCATTTTACATAAAGAACAATGTTTATTTTAAATCTACTGTTATAGGGTGAAGGAGGTT
>NW_011414768.1:0-550 GCF_000754665.1 Bison bison bison | reverse complement strand
GAAAACCTGTACTGAAAATATCCAATGCAGATATGCAATGTGTTTGGCTATAGTGTCTGGGGTCTTCATCTACTACTAACAGTATCCTTACAAATCCCCCAGAACAGATTTCGAGTTCTAAAATAAAGGTTAAGCTGACAATTATTTTTATTTGAAAGTTTGCAGACATATTAGCAATATGATTGGACTACATACTTAAAACTATACTGCAGAAATTTCAAGTTAGAAGACATAAAATTGAGTAGAATTTAGTTATAGCACACCAACTAGAATTCATTTCACCAAGCCACTGTAGCTAAGGAGGAGATGAACCCAATTTTGCCACCCTGCAACATTTTCCATTTCCCCATTTAAAATGCAGTTCCCTGGAGAAACACTCTCCACAACGTCCCTGCCTTTGCATTAAAGCCGTGTTTTCCCTTTGTTACTTACTATTTCTCTAGGTTGCTGAGCCAAAATGGCGAAGGTAGAGAGACGATCACATAAGCATTTCGTATGGGATGCATCGGTAAGCACAGTTTTACATCCCTGGGTGGACCACGTTCCCAAA
>NW_011414767.1:0-659 GCF_000754665.1 Bison bison bison | reverse complement strand
ATTTATATGCTAATCAGAGATGTCAAGAATAATAGTATGAGGAGAGCTCAGTAGGAAAATTCGGTGGAGAAAAGAGACTGAGTAGCTTGGTTACGCGGAAGACCAATCAAACTTCAAGACAGAAGTTTGCACCACTTACGTAGGCCGCAGGCGCCCTCTCAAATAGCGAAAGGTGCCTCACCCTAGACACCTTCTCGAGTGGGTCTTAGCAGCCCAGGCATAATTAGGAAGCGTGGTGGGTTCCGCGCTCCAGATGGAGACCCAGCTGGAAGTTAAGGGAAGAATGACAAGGAACTTTATGAATTGGAGCTGTAAGTTAACTCTTTGACAGAGAGAGCGAGATGGTGGTGGGGGACAGCCCCCAGTGAAATCAGAGGTGAGAGCACAAAGCAATACAGTAGGCAGACTCCGGTTTTTTGGGGGTGAGATGCTTGAGAATATCCGGGTGGACTCCTGAGGCTCGATCCCGCATTTGCGTATGCCGAGCCTCCTTCCTCATGACCTTTGTCCAGAGTGGAATGCCTCCCCGGCTCCCGGCACATGATCAGTGCATGCTCAGTCACGATATCAGTGCCTGCTCAGTCACGTGATCACTGACGGCACAGTCACGTGATCAGCGCCTCTCAGTCACGTGATCACCGTATGATAAACACGTGATC
>NW_011414766.1:0-568 GCF_000754665.1 Bison bison bison | reverse complement strand
GTTACAGTTTAATACTGAACAAAAGCTTAAAAAAAAAAAAAACTTGAAAATTGTATAGAATGATAAGATAAATTACCTACAGAGGCACCATGAGAACTGACTTTCCAATAGTTAAAGTAGTAAGTAGAAGACATCATTTCATGCATTGTGCTAAGAGAAAGTAACTGTGAGCCTAAGAATGAATCCCAGTGGCTTCTTGGCCTATCTTCCAAGAATGAAGAAAAATAAAAGCTTGATTGGATGAATCCAAATTTAGGTTTGTTCTCTCTTTCTTTTTTTGCTTTGGTTTCTATTGTTTTTATCACCAAACCCCTCTATATAAATATTTTCTAGGTTATGCACCAGATAAAGTGGAATAAATCCCAGACAGAAAATTGTTTGGCACATACATACACACAAAAAATCATGAACCAAGATATTAGAAATATATGGGGACATACAAATAAACATTTCTTGAATAATTCAATGATAGTATCACCACATTTGAGGGGTATATTTATTTCTTTGTAGCAGCTGTAGTCAAGTGCCACAAACTGGACTGCTGTAAACAACGGGACTTTATTCTTTC
>NW_011414765.1:0-506 GCF_000754665.1 Bison bison bison | reverse complement strand
CAATTGCCAGCTGAGCTGCGTGATTCCTGCCTGGTCACGTGCTTGGTTATTGCCAGTTGAGCAGCATGATTCGTCACTGCTGAGCTCCATGCTTATTGCCTGCTGATTGCGTGGTTCGTGTCTGCTCAGCTCTTTGAGTATTGCCTCCTGAGGTCCCTGTTCGGTCGCCACCTGCCGGGGCCCAGCCCCAACTGTTCCAGGGTATTCGAAGGAGAGATGGCCTAGGCGACTATTTATATGCTAATCAGAGATGTCAAGACTAATAGTATGAGGAGAGCTCAGTAGGAAAATTCGGTGGAGAAAAGAGACTGAGTAGCTTGGTTTACGCGGAAGACCAATCAAACTTCAAGACAAGAAGTTTGCACCACTTACGTAGGCCACAGGCGCCCTCTCGAATAGCAAAAGGTGCCTCACCCTAGACACCTTCTCGAGTGGATCTTAGCAGCCCAGGCATAATTAGTAAGCGTGGTGTTTCTGCGCTCCAGATGGAGACTCGGCTGGAAGTT
>NW_011414764.1:0-611 GCF_000754665.1 Bison bison bison | reverse complement strand
AGGGGCCGTGCCTTCGCCGTAGGGTGACTCCGGCCACCGCGGGATGTGTGTCTCCGGCTGCCCAGGCGGCAGGATGGCCCCTTGCCCAGGCTGCCCGGGGGCCGTGACGGCAGGGGAGCACGCGGCCCAGGGAGCTGCTCCCTGGGGAGGAGGCGGTGGCCTCCCACTTGGCTGGAGGGCCGCCGGGCTGGGCTGGACCACGAAGATCATCAACGGCTGGC
Organism: Bison bison bison; assembly: GCF_000754665.1. Lineage (NCBI taxonomy): Eukaryota > Metazoa > Chordata > Mammalia > Artiodactyla > Bovidae > Bison > Bison bison. Next base: position 390 of record NW_011414764.1, on the reverse strand, counting down.
CCACGCAGACCCCAGAGGCAGCCCCGGGCACCCAGAAAGTGGGGGCCCCAAAGGAGCAGCTGCAGCCAAGGGTGGCATGCTCTCCTGTGGCTGAGAGGGGCGAAGGGGGAGGAGAGGTGCTCTGGACAGCGGGTGGGGCCCTTCGGTCCTCTGGAGCAGGAGTCGTCGTCGTGGCTGGTGCGCCGCCTGGCCCCTGGGCCCGGCCGTTGCCGGGCCCGCTTGGGCTCCGCTGGGGGTGCCGAGCTCTTCGGTTTTGAAACCATATCTAGGGGAGCAAAAGGCAGACAGGGCACATCAGAAGCCGTGGCCGTCCAGATCACCCACCGTGCTGGCGCCGCCGCGGCGCCCGTTCGACAGCCCCCCGGCCGCCCGGCCTCTGGTCTGTCAGGC
>NW_011414763.1:0-577 GCF_000754665.1 Bison bison bison | reverse complement strand
CACGTGTTGAAGAAGGTCTCTGGAGTCCTTTCTCGGGTTGAGGCAGGAAACCCTGGCTTCCCTCGACTTGTGCAGGTGACCTCAGGGGGCTTCTCATGGTGGCTCTGAGAAGTCAGGGAAACTGGAGGTGGGAGGGGCCTCTCGGGCCTCCACGCGGTTTGGTGCGTTGGAAGAGGGCCTCATCTCCAGTTGAGGCAGGAACCTCAGGGTTCCTCTGATTTCAGACTCCGATCGCAGGGTCCCTGCAGACTGGGGACAGGAGAGTCAGGCCTCGTCTTGGGTTGAGGCATGGAACTCCGCTTGCCTCTCGAGGTGTCCCCGGGGAGAGAGGCCACTTGTCGAGCTGGATCTGGAACCTGGGGGTTTTTTCCGGACGATGCACGGGCGAGTCACTGCCCATTCGTGTAGACTCCATTCACAGGGTGGAGTTCGGAGAGGTGTCCGGGCATCGGGTTCTTAACAAGAGGGGACCGGGAAATCGGGGTGCTTCGCAATGTGGAAGCACCCACGAGGCCACGTTCTGGAATGTCGTCGTGAGACCGGCCTCATCCTGAGGTGCGACCGGAAGGTCGGGAAC
>NW_011414762.1:0-606 GCF_000754665.1 Bison bison bison | reverse complement strand
AAGAGATAGAAAACCTTCTTCAGCGATCAATGCAAGAAATAGAGGAAAACAACAGACTGGGAAAGACTAGAGATCTCTTCAAGAAAATTAGAGATACCAAAGGAACATTTCATGCAAAGATGGGCTCGATAAAGGACAGAAATGGTATGGACCTAACAGAAGCAGAAGATATTAAGACAAGACGGCAAGAATACACAGAACTGTACAAAAAAGATCTTCACGACCCAGATAATCACGATGGTGTGATCACTCACCTAGAGCCAGACATCCTGGAATGTGAAGTCAAGTGGGCCTTAGAAAGCATCACTAAGAACAAAGCTAGTGGAGGTGACAGAATTCCAGTTGAGCTATTCCAAATCCTGAAAGATGATGCTATGAAAGTGCTGCACTCAATATGCCAGCAAATTTGGAAAACTCAGCAGTGGCCACACGACTGGAAAAGGTCAGTTTTCATTCCAATCCCAAAGAAAGGCAATGCCAAAGAATGCTCAAACTACCGCACAATTGCACTCATCTCACACACTAGTAAAGTAATGCTCAAAATTCTCCAAGCCAGGCTTCAGCAATATGTGAACTGTGAACTCCCTGATGTTCAAGCTGGTTTTA
>NW_011414761.1:0-652 GCF_000754665.1 Bison bison bison | reverse complement strand
TAGAGGCCAACCTCGCGACCTCTCTCCAAACGCCTCAGGAGGCTTGACTCCCTTAGTCCACCCAGTGAGCTCCAAGAGATACCCGTCGCGACTCGAGAGCAGACGGGGTTCTTTGCTTCCACTCGAGATGAATGCCTGTCTCCCCGGGTGCGTCTGGAATGCAACCCCGAGATCCCGGTCGCCCCTGGAGAGGAACATTGGCTTCTGGACACAAGCCTAGATGAGGTCTATTGGCCCTGCAGTCACTCGAGAGCAATCCCCAGCTTTCCTTCGCAACTCGAATGGAAGATTGGACTTCCCTGGGCCAACACAAGAGGCATCCCGAATTCCCCGTCCGTAACTCCGAGAATCCCGCCGTCAACTCCGAGAAAACCACGTGGTTCCCCCGTCATCGCAAGATGAAGCCCTTTCCCGCTACAGCGTCTCAGGAGAAGTCCCACGTTAGGAATTGGAGGTCGAAACGGTACTTGGCACCCTTGATGCGCCCCCACAAAGTTCCCCGGCATCCCGGTCTCCCTGGAGAGGAACACCGATGTTTTCCGGCACCACTTCCTCTGAGCCCCTTCTACCCTCCTGATCTCCACAGGAGGGTCGACTCCCCTGCTTTGTCTGGAAGGGGTTCCCGACCTTCCGGTCGCACCTCAGGATGAGG
>NW_011414760.1:0-723 GCF_000754665.1 Bison bison bison | reverse complement strand
AACTGGAATTCTATCACTGCTGGGAGCCAGTGAGGTACTCCGCCCATGACAAAGGTCATGAGGAACGAGGCTCGGCATACGCAAAGGCGGGATCGAGCTTCAGGAGTCCCCCTGGAAATTCTCGAGCATATACCCCCAAAACCAGAGTCTGCCTACTTTCTGCTTGTGCTTTCACCTAAACCTCTGACTTTACGGGGGGCTCTCCCCCACTACCTCTCCCTGAAAAAAGAGTTAGCTTACAGTTCCAGTTAATAATTCCTGGGTGTGACAGTGTTTAACCTACAAACTCCTTTGGAAATCCTCTAGCCTGCCTGAATAGGTTTTTCCGGCCACATGTGACTGTTCAGAGCCTCCCAACTGTGAGAGGCAGGAGATGTTCTAAAAGGTCTAAACACAGATTCTTTTGAGCAATTAAAAGATTGATTAGAAATTGTATTGGTGAATGGTTTTTCACTTGTTGGGCCATTGTTTGCTGCTAAGTTTCCATATCCCTTACCTGCTGTGTCCCTGGCAGTGTATTGATTAATATAATTGGTGTAAGTAGTAGCTTTAATGTTTGTAACCTGGGACCCTTGAGTTAATTCTTTTCTTGTTATAGCCCACCACACCTTTGCTCTGTAGGAATGCAACTTTATCTAATGCTTTTTGGAGGGTGGCTCCTGACCAACCACCTTTAGAGAAAATAAGTTTTCTGAAGAAAAGGTCTTAAAATGTTAACAGGCC
>NW_011414759.1:0-563 GCF_000754665.1 Bison bison bison | reverse complement strand
AAGGGAATGGCAAACACTTCAGTATTCTTGCCTTGAGAACCCCGTGAACAGTATGAAAAGGCAAAATGATAGGATACTGAAAGAGAAACTCCCCAGGTCAGTAGGTGCCCAATATGCTAGTGGAGATCAATGGAGAAATAACTCCAGAAAGAATTAAGGGATGGAGCCAAAGCAAAAACAATACCCAGCTGTGGATGTGACTGGTGATAGAAGCAAGGTCTGATGCGGAAAAGAGCAATATTGCATAGGAACCTGGAGTGTCAGGTCCATGAATCAAGGCAAATTGGAAGTGGTCAAACAAGAGATGGCAAGAGTGAATGTCGACATTCTAGGAATCAGCGAACTCAAATGGACTGGAATGGGTGAATTTAACTCAGATGACCATTATATCTACTACTGCGGGCAGGAATCCCTCAGAAGAAATGGAGTGGCCATCATGGTCAACAAAAGAGTCCGAAATGCAGTACTTGGATGCAATCTCAAAAAGGACAGAATGATCTCTGTTTGTTTCCAAGGCAAACCATTCAATATCACAGTAATCCAAGTCTATGCCCCAACCAGTA
>NW_011414758.1:0-563 GCF_000754665.1 Bison bison bison | reverse complement strand
CAAGACCAGTGTTGTCAAACACTGGGCAGCAGTGGGGAAACGAAGTAGAGTAGAATGACAGAGAATGGAAGAGAGGAAGTAGTCAGGGACCATATCACTGGAAACTTTTCATTTGGTCAGTAAATCAACTTGTACTCCTTAGGAGCATACTACAGAGCAAACAACAGTAACAGTGTTGATAATCCTAAGCAACAATAAAAACATATAAATAAAACATTTCATATTTTTACTAATAGAAATAGAATAAAGGAGATAAGAATGCAATAGTCTGCACATTTATTACATAGTTTTCTACCTGAGACCAGAAGACACACACACACACACACACACACACACTCTTTATACACCTAAAAGCGGTTGAAGATGACGCTTAGCAAAGTGCTTTGGCCCAAGCAAACTAACTGGAAAGTCCTAGTAAAATATTCAAAGTGCAAACCAATCAATCAAGCACTGAGTAAATAAATACAATTTACTTGTGTTTGAATTTACACTCAGGAAATTACCTAAAATGGAGACAAGAGACTCACTACAGCTTAGTCATCTGTAGTCCTTCCACTTTTGTT
>NW_011414757.1:0-609 GCF_000754665.1 Bison bison bison | reverse complement strand
CCTTCACACTGACAGGTTTCTGGAGAGACTACAGCGGGTGTCCTCGGACAAGGAGGAGGGGCGATGCAGGGTCCAGAGGGGGCGTCAGGGAAGAGTTTAGGATCCAACTGTTCCAAACGGGCCCCATTTAACCCATTTATTCAGTTACTTTAACAGCATTCTGTTTCTGAGAAGAGATGGAGGTCATTGCGCACACCAGAGACGGCGGGCATGAACAATGAGGCTCACGTCCTCCATGCGAGTGGACAGAGCCTGCGGGCATGCAGGGTGAGGACCCACCCCTGCCATGTGGGATGCGCCTCGGGCCAGGGGTGAGAGTAGCCGGGAGCCGGGGCATCCTCCCCAGGAGGGAGGGGGCCCCGTGAGCAGAGGCCGACCCGCCTGGGCCTCCTCCCACCCTGCGGCTCATCTCTCCCCCAGGGTCAGAGGCTCATCCAGAAGCTCCTACACCAGAAGCTCGCGTCCCAGGCTCCTGGGCTCTGGGCTGTGTTGGGTCCCGTTGCTCAGCTCCGGCTGCATCTCGGGCTCCTCCGTGGTCGTGCCGAGCCTGGCAGAGAAGGATCCCGAGGAGCAGCAGGACCGAAGCCGCGAGGCCCATCCGGGTGAGAT
>NW_011414756.1:0-722 GCF_000754665.1 Bison bison bison | reverse complement strand
GCGCATGCACTGATGACGTGGCTGATCAGGCACTGATAACATGGCTCATCATGCACTGATCACGTGTTTCTCAGGCAATGATCAGTGACTGACAGGCGCTGATCATGGGACTGTGCACGCACTGATCACGTGGCTATCATGCACTGATGACGTGCCTGCGCATGCACTGATGACGTGGCTGTTCGGGCACTGATCACATGGCTCATCATGCACTGATCACGTGTTTATCAGGCAATGATCAGTGACTGACAGGCGCTGATCATGGGACTGTGCATGCACTGATCACGTGGCTATCATGCACTGATCACGTGACTGCGCATGCACTGATGACGTGGCTGTTCGGGCACTGATCACGTGTTTATCAGGCAGTGATCAGTGACTGACAGGCACTGATCAGGGGACTGCGCACGCACTGATCAGGTGGCTGATCAGGAACTGACCACCTGACTGCGCATGCAGTGATCACGAGGCTGGTCGTTCACTGATCACGTGTTTATCATACGGTGATCACGTGACTGAGAGGCGCTGATCACCTGACTGTGCCGTCAGTGATCACGTGGCTGAGCATGCACTGATATCGTGACTGAGCATACACTGATCATGTGCCGGGAGTTGGGGAGGCATTCCACTCTGGACAAAGGTCATGAGGAAGGAGGCTCGGCGTACGCAAATGCGGGATCGAGCCTCAGGAGTCCACCCAGATATTCTCGAGCATCTCCCCC
>NW_011414755.1:0-604 GCF_000754665.1 Bison bison bison | reverse complement strand
TTTTTTTTCTTTTGTTTAGTAGAAGTCCATCTCCTGCAATACTTGGGATGTACTTATACTAAAAATTATTCACTGAAAACCAAATTTAACTAGATGTCTTGTGTTTACCTGACAGGCTTACTCCCAAGGTAAAGGGGTTCCCATTTTAGCTTCCCATCCTAGGAGTGGCACTTTGTCTTAGAAAGGAATGTATTTAGTCATCAAAATAAGGTCAGACTTACCTGCACGCCAGCCATGACTTGTGACATATTGATCACATGTTGAAATGATAATACTTTTGTTTACTGGATTAAAATATAATTTGAAAATTAATTTCATCTGCTTCTTTATGTTTTTAAATGTGGTTACTAGAAAATTTAAGGTATCATATGGAGCTTGAGTTTGTAGTCCATAGTACACTTCACTGGACAGCTTTGGCCTAGAGCAAAAGCAATGCTGGGGGACCTAACGACCATCGGGCTGGGAGTGGGGCACCCCTCTCCCCAGAAAGAGTTAGACTCTCCCCTTTGGAGTCGTTTGTAGCTGAACTGGTCAGGGGCATATAGATTCCTTGAGTGTAGTTTGTCTTTACAAAGATTTTATTGTTTGAATTTTTCAGTTCTGA
>NW_011414754.1:0-943 GCF_000754665.1 Bison bison bison | reverse complement strand
GGTTTTGCCTGAAAATAAAACTACCATATTTAATTTGTTAACTAAATTTGGAAAAGAAATAAAGTATTTTTCATTGGACACATTTGGGCTCATTCCAGATTGCCCGGCCCTTAAAATGCCTTTAATGATTTGGCTAACTTGTTAACCAGAAATACAGTGGCTACTGTGATTGAGGAGGCCAGAGCCTCCCACTTACTTCATCATCAATACGCTACTGCTTTAAGATATCAATTCCAAATTCCCAGAGAGACTGCTCGAGAAATTGTGCGTTCTTGCTTATATTGCCCCACTGTTTATAATAGTCTACCTATGGGAGTTAATCCTCGCGGTCTCAAACCCAACGTACTCTGGCAAATGGATGTAACTCATGTCTCTTCATTTGGAAAACTCCTTTGTTCTTTAACTGTAGACACCTTTTCTCATATTATTGCAACTGCTCGTACAGGGGAAGCAATTAAAGATGTAATACAACATCTCTTTACTTGTTTTTCATATTTGGGCCTACCAAAAGCTTTAGAAAACTGACAATGCTCCTGCTTATACTTCTAAGTCTTTTCAGGAATTTTGTATAAAGTTTCAAATTAAACATAATACAGGCATCCCTTATAATCCCCAGGGACAGGCCATTGTGGAAAGAGCACATCAAACATTAAAAATCCAAATTCAAAAACTAAAAGAAGGGGAGTTTAAGTATAGCTGTCCCCATCAAATCTTGCAACATGCTCTTTTCGTAATAAATATTTGCTCTTTTGTAATAAATATTCTAAATACTGATCTGGCTGGAACTACTGCAATGCTTCGTCATTGGTGCCTGGAGCAATTAAATGCAAAACCGTTAGTCAAATGGAAGGACCTTCTCTCAGGACAATGGAAGGGTCCTGACCCTTATTAACTAGCGGTCGAGGATGTGCTTGTATTTTCCACAGGACGCAGATTCTCCAAT
>NW_011414753.1:0-682 GCF_000754665.1 Bison bison bison | reverse complement strand
CAAAAACAAAAACAAAAAACCAAGCTCCAAGTTTTTTGCAAATTTAGGTTTTTAATATTGAAGGCCTGTTTTCCTTTCACTGTGGCATTCTACGAAGAAATGAGCGGGGTTTTTTTTTAATTTGTTTTTGTTTTTCTTTTTTTTAGAAAAGATTCCGGAAATGAGGGAAACAGGAAACCAAGAGGTGCCCCTGTAGTTTGGCGAAGGCCTTAGGAGGTCACTTGGAAATGCTGCTGGCTGTGAGGGGGGGAGGGGGCAGATGTGCACAGAGCTGTGCAGGCTTGTCCTTTGCATGGATGTTCTTTGTAGAAATCCACCTCGGAGCCATCTCCTGATGTGTAAGAATTTCCCAGACAAACCTTGAGCTAAGAAATGCGTTTTTTCCTTAGGAAATGTTGGTCTTCAGCGATGTTCAAAGCCTGTGTATTTCGGCTAGACTCTGGCTTCAGGTCGGTTCCCCCAAAAGGCTCAGAAGCGACCTGAACCAAACAGTAAGTTTTCCTCCTACCTTGTTCTCCTCATCTATGTTAAGGAAATGACATATTTGCCTGGAAATCTGCCTTTCTTCAAGATTCATGTCAATCATTTTTAGCCCGGGATGACTCACCTGCTGCCCATGTTATCTCAATGCATGTCGTGGGTGAGGGGTCTGGTGTCATGCTCTGAGACACTGCCTTTGTTT
>NW_011414752.1:0-674 GCF_000754665.1 Bison bison bison | reverse complement strand
TAAGTGTTTTAAATTGACAAAGGAGGCAAGAATATACAATGGGTTAAAGACTATCTCTTTAACAAGTGGTGCTGGGAAAACTGGTCAACCACTTGTAAAAGAATGAAATTAGAACACTTTCTAACTCCATACACAAAAATAAACTCAAAATGGATTAAAGATCTAAACATAAGACCAGAAACTATAAAACTCTTAGAGGAGAACATAGGCAAAACACTTTCTGACATACATCACAGCAGGATCCTCTATGACCCACCTCCCAGAATATTGGAAATAAAAGCAAAAATAAACAAATGGGATCTAATTAAATTAAAAGCTTCTGCACAACAAAAGAAACTATAAGCAAGGTGAAAAGACAGCCTTCAGAATGGGAGAAAATAATAGCAAATGAAGCAACTGACAAACAACTAATCTCAAAAATATACAAGCAACTCCTACAGCTCAATTCCAGAAAAATAAATGAACCAATCAAAAACTGGGCCAAAGAACTAAATAGACATTTCTCCAAAGAAGACATACAGATGGCTAACAAACACATGAAAAGATGCTCAACATCACTCATTATCAGAGAAATGCAAATCAAAACCACTATGAGGTACCATCTCATGCCAGTCAGAATGGCTGTGACCCAAAAGTCTACAAGCAATAAATGCTGGAGAGGGTGTGGAGAAAAG
>NW_011414751.1:0-544 GCF_000754665.1 Bison bison bison | reverse complement strand
GCACTGATCACGTGACTGCGCATGCACTGATGACGTGGCTTTCGGGCACTGATCACGTGTTTATCAGGCAGTGATCAGTGACTGACAGGCGCTGATCAGGGGACTTTGCACGCACTGATCAGGTGGCTGATCAGGAACTGACCACCTGACCGCGCGTGCAGTGATCACGTGGCTGGTCGTTCACTGATCACGTGTTTATCATACGGTGATCACGTGACTGTGAGGCGCTGATCACGTGACTGTGCCGTCAGTGATCACGTGGCTGAGCAGGCACTGATATCGTGACTGAGCATGCACTGATCATGTGCCGGGAGCCGGGGAGGCATTCCACTCTGGACAAAGGTCATGAGGAAGGAGGCTCAGCATACGCAAATGTGGGATCGAGCCTCAGGCATCCACCCGGATATTCTTGAGCATCTCTCCCCCAAAAAAACCGGAGTCTGCCTACTGTATTGCTTTGTGCTCTCACCTCTGATTTCACTGGGGGCTGTCCCCCACCACCATCTCGCTCTCTCTGTCAAAGAGTTAACTTACAGATCCAATT
>NW_011414750.1:0-524 GCF_000754665.1 Bison bison bison | reverse complement strand
GTCCAAGAATAATGAGAAGACTATTGGTGTAGGATTTTGTTCTTGTTCAATCAGTAAGTCATGTCTGACTCTTCGCAACCCCATAGACTGCATCACGCCAGGCTCCCTTGTCCTTCATTATCTCCTGGAGTTTTCTCAGATTCATGTCCATTGAGTTGGTGATGCTCTTTAACCATCTCATCCTCCTCCATGCTCTTTTGTTTTTGGCCACAATCTTTCCCAGCATCGCCATCTCTTACTCTCTATTTTCTGATCCATTCAAATAAGCACTAAGTATCATAGAACTAAGAAAAGGTACTATTCATTTAAATATTGGGGGGATGAAGGCAATAGCTGCCTGATTTTTCCCTCCCGACAGTTTCCCAATCTCCCAAGGCAAGAATCTCTCCAGGAAAAAGTGTCATCCTCCACAGTTGTTTTTGTTAGCAATAGATGCTAGGGCTATGAATCATTGAACCACATTTTGCTGCTTATCTCTCATTTCATTGGTTTGCTATATGTGGCTAAGTTTTCTTCCTCTAGTT
>NW_011414749.1:0-657 GCF_000754665.1 Bison bison bison | reverse complement strand
CCTGGCGTGCTGCAGTCCATGGGGTCGCCAAGAGTCGGACATGACTGAAAGACTGAACTGAACTGAACATAATGCTTATTCAGTTTTCCATAGTCATGTCATTTTTTTATTACTGTCAGCATTATCTTCATAAAAGCTCTACAGTCAGTTCATTTAAATTCTGACCTTGATTGGGCATTATACATAGGCGTGGACTGTTTGGATATAAAAGTCACATAAGTAACAGATTGAAAGAATTAATCCACTGGGGAATAGTAGATTTGCACCATAGGTCAGTGTAAATGTGGTTTCACATTTAGGAATCAGAAGCAGAAGAAAAAATAACAGCAAATTAAATTGGCTATCAGGACATTAACCAGGAAAGGTTTGCAGATAGACCACGTAAACTTGAGAGAATTCATTCCTCAACTCCTCAAATCATCCAGGAAAATCTTCCTGTGAGATCTGGAGTTGTTTTAATGACATTAAAGTGTGATATGTGATTTTGAGTGTTTTCTTTAGAAAATAATGTAACCTTAAGATTGGAAGAATTAATCCTTGAGTAAAATTTTTGCTGATGCTTGGGCATGTAAAGAATCTCGTTCAGTCTTTTCTAGCCTTCTGTAGAGATTCCACTTCAAATGAAACAACTGGCATTTCTCCAGGATAAATGGTTAC
>NW_011414748.1:0-545 GCF_000754665.1 Bison bison bison | reverse complement strand
ACTCAGCTCCTGAGCTCCTTTGTCTGCATTGTGACCCACCTGGCTGCCACGGAGGGACAGAGCTGACCATGAATCCAAAGCTCAGATCTGACATGCAGGAATCTGTGTGTAAAGGGCCTGATTAATCATGCTGTAGAGGCTGTAGTGGGCTCCAGGGATCCGTAAGTAGGACTTGGGCCAAAGTGACTCCACAGCTGTTTTAATGCCTGGGGAGGGTCTGGCTATAGTGGGGGTGGGGTGAGTCTCCTGAGGTTCTGAAGGCCCACTGTGTGCAGATTCATGGTGCATAGAGAAGAGAAGGCAGAGTCCTTTCCTGGAGGTGATCAAAGCTCATGGATGAGCCAGACAGGCAGGCAGGGCACGAAAGCACCTGAGCTGCCATTATGAGTGAATGGTGTGGGGCAGAGGAAGAGAACCAGGTTTGCTCGCTTATTGGAGCCCAGGGCAGGTTCGTCCCCAGACTAACACTTACTATGGTGATGACCGTCACTGCTGTCTGCAAAGGGTTTACGTTGGTGTGTGTCTTCATCGAGTGGTCAGGCCGT
>NW_011414747.1:0-613 GCF_000754665.1 Bison bison bison | reverse complement strand
CCTCGTGACAGGTGGGAGGGGAGGGGGGCAAGCACATCACAGCATCCAGCACAAACCACACCACACACTGAGCCCTTACAGCACACACAGACACAAAGCCCCCGGAGGAACACGCCAAGCCCCTGAGGAGTCCAGACGTACGGACATGTGGAGGGGAGAGAGAATGCGCTTCACTCCTGCATTTGATTCCAGCTCTGTCCTAACCCTGGGTGGGGTCTTGAACTTCTCGGAGCTTCCATTTCAGCATCTGAACACGGGGTGCTAGGAGGATCTGATGAGATGATGCAACGAAAATGCTGGGTCTGGGGCCTACTACTGATGAGTGGTCATCCATGCTGCTGTTTTTATGAAAATGTTAGGTTTGGACTTTCCTGGTTGTCCAGTGGTTGAGAATCCAACTGCCAATGCAGGGGGAACAGGTTGGATCCCTGGTCCAGGAAGATCCCACATGCTGTGGGACAACTAAGCCTGTGCACCACAACCATGGAGCCCATGCTCTAGGTCTGCAAGAGAGTAGCTCCTGCTCCGCTGCAACTAGAGAAAATCCCAGTGTGCCAATGAAGACCCAGAGCAACCAATAATAAATAAATAAAATGTAAAGAAAAAGGTCAAC
>NW_011414746.1:0-512 GCF_000754665.1 Bison bison bison | reverse complement strand
TGCGGGAGTGTGGGAGACGTGACTGGTGCCTGACTGGGGCCTCAGCTCAGCTCTCGCCTTCCCTTCGGACCTAGGAGCCAGGCGTCCTTGCAGAGGGCTTAGGGGCTGGGGTGTGCACACTGCCAAAGCCTCCCGCAGGGAGAGCTCTTTCCGAGGGAAAGGAAGCGCCCCAGGCTGCATTCCCAAGCTCGTGCTTCCCGCCCAGACTAAGCGCCGCACGGAGGGAATCAGGGTCCCGGTGCCCCTCGGCTTGGGAGGCGGCTCCACAGCCAGAGTGTTGCTCCGTTTGTGCCCAGAAAGCGCCTGCCAGACCGGGCCTTCCCTCGGAGCTGTCCTCCCTCCAAGAGGCAGGTGGATGTGCTGTGCGGGCTTCCCCTGTGCGTTTGGGCTCCCTAGCACAGCCGCAGTGCAGCGGAACCAGCCCATGATCAGTGAGCTCCGGGCAGTACTTTGGTCCCAGGTTTGGAGCCCAATGCCCAGAACGCGGGAGAGAAGAGGCTGGCTGCCGGCGG
>NW_011414745.1:0-639 GCF_000754665.1 Bison bison bison | reverse complement strand
GAATCCGCTTGCCAAGCAGAAGACACAGGAGTCATGGTTCGATCCCTGGGTTGGAAAGACATCCTGGAGTAGGAAGTGGCAACCTGCTCCAGTATTCTCACCTGGAAAATTCCAGGGACAGAGGAGCCTGGCTGGCTACAGGCCATGGGGTCGCAAAGAGTTGAACGCAATTGAGCACACACACCAAAAGACCTACTACTAGGAAACCCCCAAATTCTTTACAGTGACTAAGTTTCAGGCAAAATGAATAGTGTGGAGAAAAGCTAACTCAATAACCAGTTGACAGAGATGAAACAAGTACCCAAAGATTTCCTTTGTTACCTTCAGGCACCATGGAGATGAAAACTTGTACTGTAAGCCAGTTCTGCCATTAGAGCACATGCTGTGAATAGTTCTGAAGATGGCATGACTTCATTCACATGTCCCATACTTTCAGAACAGTTAGATCAAGTTACGATTTGATGTCAAATATCTAATTACAAGTTCTGATTTTCTCTCTCTTGTATAGCTCTCCTTATTTGTGAAAGCCTTTATATTAACTATATAACTGAGTATCCTTTAATTTTTTTTCCTATTCTGTGCTAGAGATCTTGGTTAGGTTAATGTTTATCTGACATTTATGAAATCATTCGGAGGTGA
>NW_011414744.1:0-774 GCF_000754665.1 Bison bison bison | reverse complement strand
GAAGCCCCCTGAGGTCACCTGCACAAGTCGAGGGAAGCCAGGGTTTCCTGCCTCAAAACCGAGAAAGACCTCGAGAGACCCTTCTTCAACACGTCTCGGGGGCCAGATTCCCCTACCATGACTCGAGAGCAATGACGCGCTCCCCCTCGCCACTCGCATGGAGACCCGACTTCCCTGGCGCCCCACGAGAGGCTCACTGACCTCGCCGTCGTACCTCGTGAGAAACCGCACCCTGGGGCCGCCGCTCGAGAACCACCCGAGACTCCACTGTCATCGCGGAGATGAGGGCCTTCGTCTCCTGCATGGCCCAGAGGCCAACCTCGCGACCTCTCTCCAAACGCCTCAGGAGGTTTGACTCCCTTTAGTCCACCCAGTGAGCTCCAAGAGATACCCGTCGCGACTCGAGAGCAGAGCGGGGTTCTTTGCTTCCACTCGAGATGAATGCCTGTCTCCCCGGGTGCGTCTGGAATGCAACCCCGATATCCCGGTCGGCCCTGGAGTGGGACATTGGCTTCTGGACACAAGCCTAGATGAGGTCTATTGGCCCTGCAGTCATTCGAGAGCAATCCCCAGCTTTCCTTCGCAACTCGAATGGAAGATTGGACTTCCCTGGGCCAACACAAGAGGCATCCTGAATTCCCCATCGTAACTCGAGAATCCCGCCGCAACTCGAGAAAAACCACGTGGTTCCCCCGTCATCGCAAGATGAAGCCCTTTCCCGCTACAGCGTCTCAGGAGAAGTCCCACGTTAGGAATTGGAGGTCGAAACGGTAC
>NW_011414743.1:0-572 GCF_000754665.1 Bison bison bison | reverse complement strand
CACCCCCTTTCCACACCCATCTTGCTTCTTCCCATGTATCACAATTTGCTGTCATAATTCAACTGCAAATACACATGTGTGCTCAGTCATTTCAGGCATGTCCGACTCAGTGCATCCCTATGGACTGTAGCCCACCAGGGTTCTCTGTCCATGGGATTCTCCATGCAACAATACTGGATGGGTTGTCTTGCCCTCCTCCAGGCGATCTTCCTGACCTAGGGATCAAACTTTTATCCCTAGTCTTCTGTGCGTCCTAAATTGGCAGATGGGTTCTATACCACCAGAGTCACCTGGGAAGCACCCTGCTATAAATATACTTAACAAGAAATGCACTCCAGGCCTGTTTGGTCTCTCGTCAATCAAAAACCACCAAGATTTGGTCAGAACTGAAAAATTCAAACAATAAAATCTTTGTAAAGACAAACTACACTCAAGGAATCTATATGCCCCTGACCAGTTCAGCTACAAACGACTCCAAAGGGGAGAGTCTAACTCTTTCTGGGGAGAGGGGTGCCCCACTCCCAGCCCGATGGTCGTTAGGTCCCCCAGCATTGCTTTTGCTCTAGGCCAAA
>NW_011414742.1:0-641 GCF_000754665.1 Bison bison bison | reverse complement strand
CTGTAGACCAATGCTTTCAGTTATTCCTCTGTTACTACTTTGTATTGGTGAGTGTTACTGCCGTGTTTATGGTGGTTATGTTCTGCTGTCTGACCTCTGCCACCTCAGGATCTCTCACCTTCACTGAAATTAGAAAACCCATTTCAGTGGCATTTCAATGACACACATCCAGCCCTTATTCCCAGACGACAGGCATTACAGTTATATGCAGGGATCCTAGTGCTGTTGTCACCAAAGTATTTCTTCATTCCTGGGTGAAGAGAGTGTGTGCTCTAAGCTCTTTTGATCTAATACAAATAACAGCTCTCTTCAGTGTTGCTTTCTTCACAAAACTTTGAAGCTTGTCTTCAACATTGAATCAAGAAATTTATGGCAACACTACTTTATTTAGTTTCAGTCACCAGTCTAGTTTTAATTAACCAACTGAGCATAACCAGAACCACTCCTACATACCCAAACTAGTACTTTGACTACAAAATCTCTGGTAACTGTTCTCAGATCAATAAATTCTTCTTTCCTTGGTCTTGAATCTTCATAATCTGTTCTACACATACTCCCCACCTTTTTGCTAATGCAGTTTAGCAAATCTTGCCATTCTTGGATGTAATCCTTCTCTTTCTAGATTTACTTTGTAATTGATC
>NW_011414741.1:0-903 GCF_000754665.1 Bison bison bison | reverse complement strand
AAAATAGACTGCTTTTAGTCTTCCCTCCAGTTTCACTTTAAGGTGGAAAATGAAGATTTTATTCGTAAAGTTGAGCACAGTGACCTTACAGTCTTTTTGAAATCAACAGTTGATGTTTTAAGAACACATCTCAGAGAACTCCAGTAGATAAAGCTAAAAAAGAGAACGTGTTCAGGGTGAACTGCGGGCAGGACCCCAAACTGTACCCTGTCTCTCCCAGAGTGTGTAATTGCTGAGATGGGTGGATTTAGGACCCAAAGCACCCTGGGGACCGAGGTCCTCAAATGACAGCAGAGGGCCGGGCTGAGCCAGGAGCAAGTGGCCTGTGCCCTGGCGAGTGGAGAACCGCGAGGGTGGGAGTGGAGCCAGGAGAGGGGTGGGAGGACTCAGGCGGGGGTCTGGGAGGTGGCTGGCTGTCGCGGCTCGAGGCAGGGGACACCCCTGAACCTCCACCATGCAGTCCCCACGGGGCAGAGTCGTCTGGCAGCCGAGGGTCGAAGTAAGAGGGCGAGTTCACAGCAGGTTGAATGAACCCCTGTACCCACTGTGGGTTCATTTTAAGTGCCTGGAGTGAGGTTGGTCAAGCCCTTGCTGAGCTCGAGTGAGGGAGTCCAACAGGGAGGACCGAGCTCAGGGTGAGAGTGAGGGGCAGCTAGCGTGGTGAGTCCTCCTCAGCTGAGTGGGTTCTGGGGACGCCCTTGAGTTCAGGGCTGCCCTTTCAGTAGCCTCACTGGAGGCTTGTTTGGGGGTAGAGGGGGCAGAAGCCCACTTAGAAGACGTGCTCATTCCCAGGGGTGGTGGTTTCTGAAGGAGTTTATACTGGTTGGTTCGACTGTGACCCAGTACCTTGCAGGGTCGTGTTTGACAGGGGGCCTGAGCTGTGGGCACAGCCTGCCTTCTCCT
>NW_011414740.1:0-737 GCF_000754665.1 Bison bison bison | reverse complement strand
GGTAAAGAACCCACCTGCAATGCAGGAGACCCAGGTTCAATCCCTGGGTCAGAAGATCCCCTGGAGGAGGAAATGGCAACCCACTCCAGTATTCTTGCCTGGAGAATTCCATGGACAGAGAAGCCTGGCAGGCTACAGTCCACAGGGTCGCAAAGAGTCAGACATGACTGAGCAAATAACACACACAAGTAGGTCCATATAATCGCACACTTCACCTACTCGTAGCTTAATGGTGTTCCATCCGTGTTTACTTTGCCCTGGTTCCCTTTCAGCTTGAATGAGCACAACTTTTGAAGTCTTTAATTTATGACTGTTTTAACTTAAGCAAGCCCTGCTAGAGGGTGACAGATGGTAAATGTCAAAAACCCAGAGAGAGGGTTTCTGTTTAGCCTTTGATTTTTGTTTTGTTTTTAAGCCAGAGAAATGTCCGATTGTGCTCATAGTTTGTCGGAGAAGGCAATGGCAACCCACTCCAGTGTTCTTGCCTGGAGAACCCCAGGGACAGGGGAGCCTGGTAGGCTGCTGTCTATGGGGTCGCACAGAGTCAGACACGACTGAAGAGACTTAGCAGCAGCAGCAGCAGAAGGAGAAAATTATTTCTGTTCTCAAAACACTATAATAATAACAAAAGTAAAACAAAGAACATGGACTTCCCTGGTGGTCTAGTGATTAAGAATCTGCCTGCCAATGCATGGGACGCTGGGTCAATCCCTGGTCCAGGAAGATTCCATATGCCC
>NW_011414739.1:0-518 GCF_000754665.1 Bison bison bison | reverse complement strand
AGGCAAGAGTACTGGAGTGGGGTGCCACTTGCCCTTCTCCCCTATCTATTCACAAGCCTGCCTAAATCATTGTCTTCTAGCCACCTTTGGGATGCCAATGACCACCCAGCCTTACCAGGCCACAGAGGAGAGAAAACACTTACCACAGGAGGTCCGGGTAAGGAACAAGGAACTAACAAGCTCCCACCAACCAGGATTCTGCAGAGGTCAACTAGAGGTCAGCCAGAGATGGGAGACTGCAGTCCAGAGGTCCTAGCAACTTCCAGCGAGCAGCAAAGACCCAGCATAGTCAAAACGAATTCAATGTTACCAAAAACAAATAAATAAACGGACAGAAGTTCTTTGAACACATGACTGAGATTAGGGGTGAGGCAGAACATGTATGTGCCAGGATACTCTTCAAGTACGAGAAAGCAAAGAAAGGAAAGACAACTCTCAAGCTGTCCAAAGTGATAAAAATGAATGAGTACACAGTTTTACCTGTGTACACTAGCAGATAATAATCTGAAAAGGAATTT
>NW_011414738.1:4686-4987 GCF_000754665.1 Bison bison bison | reverse complement strand
ATCAGGGCCTGCTGAGCTGCGTGATTACTGTCTGCTCATCTGCTTGACAATTGCCAGCGCTGCTGCACGATTCCTGCCTGTCATCTGCTTGACAATTGCCAGCTGTGCTGCGTAATTCCTGCCTGCTCAGCTGCTTGATTATTGCCAGCTGAGCAGCATGATTCCTCACAGCTGTGTTCCATGATTATTGCCTGCTGACTGTTTGATTCCTGACTACTCAGCTCTTTGTTTATTGCCTCCAGAGGCACATGATCAGTGTATGATAGCTAAACATGATCAGCGCATGATCAGTCACATGATC
>NW_011414738.1:0-693 GCF_000754665.1 Bison bison bison | reverse complement strand
GATTCCTCACAGCTGTGTTCCATGATTATTGCCTGCTGACTGTTTGATTCCTGACTACTCAGCTCTTTGTTTATTGCCTCCAGAGGCACATGATCAGTGTATGATAGCAAACATGATCAGCGCATGATCAGTCACATGATCAGTGCCATTAAGTCACGTGGTCACTACATGATAGTCATGTGATCAGTCCATGTTCAGTCACGGTATCAGTGCATGATCAGCCACGGGATCAGTGCATGATAGCCACGTGATGATTGCATGACAGCCACGTGATCAGTGCATGATCAGCTAGGTGATCAGTGCACGATAGCTACGTGATCAGTTGATGATTAGTCACGTGATCTGTGCATGACCAGGCAGGTGATCAGTGTATGATCAGCCCCGTGAACAGTGCATGATAGCCACGTGATCAGTGCATGATCCGTCACCTGAGTGGTGGATGATCAGTCACGTGACTGGTACATGGTAGCTACAGTGATCATTGCATGATCAGCCAGTGAGTACTGCATGATAGCCACGTGATCAGTGCATGATCAGTCACGTGATCAGGGCCTGCTGAGCTGCGTGATTACTGTCTGCTCATCTGCTTGACAATTGCCAGCTGTGCTGCGTAATTCCTGCCTGCTCAGCTGCTTGATTATTGCCAGCTGAGCAGCATGATTCCTCACAGCTGTGTTCCATGATTATTGCCTG
>NW_011414737.1:0-565 GCF_000754665.1 Bison bison bison | reverse complement strand
TGACCTGTGGTCCGCACCCCTCCGCCGCGCCCACTGGATGCCGATCCTTGGGGACCCAGGAGCGCACGCAGTGGCGTTCCCAGCCGCCACGGCGACCCCCGAGAGGACAACCGGGGAACGCCTCTCCCCCACCCCCGCCAGGAGCCGACCCCGCCCCGCGCCGCCCGCCCCTGCCATGCTCCCGGTGCCTTCCCAGCCGCAGTGGGGTCCCCGGAGCACAACTGGGACCGCCCCCCATCCCCGCCACGACCCGATTCCCGACCCGCGCCGCCCGGCTTCGCCCCGCCCCGGGCGCGCTCCCGGTGCGCTGCCCACCTTCACCACGGGCTCCCGGTGAGCCCCGCCCCCACGCCCGGTTCCAGGAGAGCCTCTGGGACCTCGCTCCCGCCGCCCGGTGAAACGGGAGGACAATCCATCCAGCCCACAGAGGCAATCCAAGCTGTCTAGAATTCAGGGATCCAACGAGGACTACGGAAAGGAAAGATGACCTGACCTAGGAGGGCCATGATATTCTATAGAACCCGACAAAGTTGGTTTCCAAGGAAACTTGATTCCTTGGAACCCG
>NW_011414736.1:0-560 GCF_000754665.1 Bison bison bison | reverse complement strand
CTCTCTCAGATATTTCCCGGGATCATCCGCATTTACAACAATAACTGTCTGCCGAGACTGCTCTGGTGTACTGTCTCTGGTCATTTCTGGACTCGGGTGCTGCTCCTCCTCAGATGCAGGCCTGAGGGACACACCCAAAGTCATGGCTGTGGCACTTACAGGTGTGGCCCTGCCAGACTCTTCTCAGCTGTGCCTTTGGAGCCTGCCTCCTCCCCCAGACCACACTTCATTCAAGGGTCACCATACCTTCCGTCTTCCTTGCCCTGTGGCCACACCTGTTTTAGCAGGATCTTTAGCACAACCATCTTGAAGGTTAAATTCTTAATTTGGCTATAAAGCTCACAAATTTTAACAGCACAGTAACACAATTTTTCTAATTTGCACTGTTAGAGTTTGGTGAAGTCTTGGTGAGTTTCTTGGTTTCAGTTAGAAAGCCCTGCATTACACTTAGGGATGTAGAGTTTTCTGAAACTGAAGGAAAGACTACAAATATTCCAACTAATTTGATTATGATACATTTTTCTAAAGACTTAAACAGTTTCTGCTTCCCCACCTCCCAA
>NW_011414735.1:0-643 GCF_000754665.1 Bison bison bison | reverse complement strand
CTGCCGTGAGCTTCACTTGCCAATGATATCGGTGGCTTCCCCTGTATGAAGCCTTCTCCCTTTATTCCCTTCAACAAGTCACCCAGTTGGCAAAATGAAAGAAATACCAAGGAGACAAGATGCTATTATGATCTGAAAATTCAAGGTCAAAAATATTCTTTGTCTTTGTTCTTTGCTACAACAAAAACTAAGTGCACGATTTTTGTTGTTGTTATGTGGAAACAGTTGAAACAGTTCCAATATATGAGACTTACAATGCTAATAGGGTGGGGAAGCATTACTGCATATTTAGCCTTAAAATTCTCAATAAAATATACTTGCTCATAATGCTATTTTATTTGAAAATAAGTAATAACTTTATTTTTAAAGTTTTTAGAAGCCTAATTTTGGGGAAGTAAACATTTTGAGCATTTCATTAAATGTTATTATAATTTTCATGTAAAATGTTAAGATGAAATGCGTAAAGTCTTTCTGCGTTTTCCCTCACATTTTTGTAGCAGTCTGTTAAGTATTGAAAATTAGTGGATTATTCCATAACATATGACAATCATATTAAAAATCAAGTTAGTTTTCTAGAGGACTGCATTACTTAGTACAAATATTTTCACATCATGATATAGGAATTTAGAGAGACCTCACAAAA
>NW_011414734.1:0-507 GCF_000754665.1 Bison bison bison | reverse complement strand
ATTGTAATCCACACAGTCAAAGTCTTTGGAATAGTCAATAAAGCAAAAGTAGATCTTTTTCTGGAATTCCCTTGCTTGATTGATGATCCAGTGGATGTTGGCCATTTGATCTCTGTTTCCTCTGACTTTTCGAAAACCAGCTTGAACATCTTGAAGTTTACAGTTCATGTATTGCTGAAGCATGGCTTGAAGAATTTTTAGCATTACTTTACTAGCATGTGAGATGAATGCAAATGTGCAGTAGTTTGAGCATTCTTTGGCATTGCCTTACTTTGGGATTGGAATGAAAACTAACCTTTTAAAGTCCCGAGCCACTGCTGAGTTTTTCAAATTTGCTGACATATTGAGTGCAGCACTTCCATAGCATAAACTTTTAGGATTTTAAATAGCTCAACTCCAATTCTATCACTTCCACTAACTTTGTTCATAGTGATGCTTCTTAAGGCCCACTTGACTTCACATTCCAAGATGTCTGGACCTAGGTGAGAGATCAGATCATCATGATTA
>NW_011414733.1:0-652 GCF_000754665.1 Bison bison bison | reverse complement strand
TATTCAATGGCAGGGGAATACATTTATGATTGACTTAAACTGAAGAGGAAAATGTAATTAAAAGCATACAAAAAATAAGAGCTGTAACTTTATTTACATAGAAGGATGAATAGACAGATAAAATATATCAAATGGGAATACACAAAAATATTAACAGGGGATCCAGAAGATCCCCTGGATGAAGGGTTTAGGGAGATATTATTCTCTCTTTTTCCTTGTCTGAATTTTTCTAATTTTCCAACACAGAACTGTACCAATTTTATAATCAGAAAAATGTTCTTTTAAATAGGTAATTAAGAAAAATTCTGAAGTAGTTACTTCTAGCAAACTTGAACACAGGAACTTTCAAGTATGAAGAACCTTTTCAGAATCCAGGGGCTCCTCCTCCAGAAGCTTGCTATGGTTTGTGTTTTGGAAAGGCCTGATACCAGACCATGCCCCATGGATACCCAAACTCCAAAGTTATCTATCATCTCTCCCCCTGTCCCACCTCCCCTTCCTACTGAAACGGGAGGGAAGGGGGCAAGGCACAAGATTTAAAAGAATGACACAGTCACAGGACACGACAAACTAGTCACAACCAACTAGGTCCAAGATGGCAGACAATTTGACTTCCAGTGGATCTTGAGCCTTATTATACACTCATTGTAAG
>NW_011414732.1:0-516 GCF_000754665.1 Bison bison bison | reverse complement strand
GGAAGGGGTTCCCGACCTTCCGGTCGCACCTCAGGATGAGGCCGGTCTCACGACGACATTCCAGACGTGGCCTCGCGGGTGCTTCCACATTGCGAAGCACCCCGATTTCCGGTCCCCTCTAGATAAGGAGCCGATGCCCGGACACCTCTCCGAACTCCACCCTGTGAATGAAGTCAACACGAAGGGGCAGTGACTCGCCCGTGCATCGACCGGAAAAAACCCCCAGGTCCCAAATACAGCTCGACAAGTGGCCTCTCTCCCCGGGGACACCTCGAGAGGCAAGCGGAGTTCCATGCCTCAACCCAAGACGAGGCCTGACTCTCCTGTCCCCAGTCTGCAGGGACCCTGCGATCGGAGTCCGAAATCAGAGGAACCCTGAGGTTCCTGCCTCAACTGGAGATGAGGCCCTCTTCCAATGCACCAAACCCAGGGGAGTCCCGAGAGGCCCCTCCCACCTCCAGTTTCCCTGACTTCTCAGAGCCACCATGAGAAGCCCCCTGAGGTCACCTGCACAAA
>NW_011414731.1:0-512 GCF_000754665.1 Bison bison bison | reverse complement strand
CCACCTGTAAGATGGAGGTGATAACCCCACGAATTTCATGAGGCTGCCATGAGGAAGGGGTGGAGATACGGTGCCAGTGTGTGGCACACCTGTGGATGGTGGCCTGGTGGAGGGGCGGGGGCTCCTGTGAGGCAGGTGCCCAGGTCAAGGCTGGAGGCAAGCCCTAGCTCCTCCACCTTCCAGCTGTGTGACCTTGGAAAAGTCACCTTTCCTCTCGGAGCCCAAGTCCCTCCCCTGTGAACTGTCACCTCCTTAGAGAGAGCTTCCCTGATTCCTTTATCCCCAGCATCCTCCCATCAGTCCCTTCACTTCCTCCATAGCACTGATCACAAGTTGCATTTACCTTGTTTGTTTCTTTTTGTTGTTGCCTGTCTTCCCTTCCAGAACAGAAGGTCCACTAGAGTGGAGACTTTTGTCTGCTGTGTTGGCTGCTGCATCTCTGGGGACCTAGCACAGAGCTGGGCACATAGTAGGCACCAATAAATGAATACCTGTCGAATGAATGGAAGGAT
>NW_011414730.1:0-525 GCF_000754665.1 Bison bison bison | reverse complement strand
AAAAAGTTGAAAACAATTAATATCTGAAAGAAGCTCTCATTCAAGAATAATTTAAGCAACAAAACCCTCCACATACTGTGATTTAGGCTGGTAGCCCTAACACGGGGCCTGGGGCATTGTGTTTAGGTCATAAGATTTTGGTTTTAATTTTAAGTCATTGAACTCTCTGTGCAAGTAATAATACTTTGTGTTAGTAGGAAGAGAAATATATAAAACAGTTAAATGTAAATCCTCTTTGCTTGAAACTGGGATCCGGGAGAGGAACTCAAACTGGACCCTTTGCCTCTGCACCATTCTTTTATGAGTTACCAGGGACATCCAGCGTGCAGGTAAGCATGATGGCGTCCTTGAGTGGGGCTTCATTAAACCCAGATATATAGGTACCTCTCTTCAAAGGCTATCTGTTGAATTAGATTCTTACGCAGCAGATAATATATTAAGAAAATAAAGCTATAAGCAACAAAACAAAGTCAGGGACTGTCTCAAACTAATCTTCTTGTATCTAGTACTTCAACATTTAGCATC
>NW_011414729.1:0-690 GCF_000754665.1 Bison bison bison | reverse complement strand
GTGCTATCGCGCCTGGGCGCGGAGCTGGAGCTCCGCCGGTGTGGAAGCTCACTCGGTCCTTCCCAGTAAAGGCTTGCAAGCACCCGCCGGCAGCCAGCCTCTTCTCTCCCGCGTTCCGGGCATTGGGCTCCAAACCTGGGACCAAACTACTGCCCGGAGCTCACTGATCATGGGCTGGTTCCCCTGCACTGCGGCTGTGCTAGGGAGCCCAAACGCACAGGGGAAGCCCGCACAGCACATCCACCTGCCTCTAGGCGGGAGGATAGCTCCAGGGAAGGCCCGGTCTGGCAGGCGCTTTCTGGGCACAAACGGAGCAACACTCTGGCTGTGGAGCCGCCTCCCCAAGCCAGGGGCACCGGGACCCTGATTCCCTCCGTGCGGCGCTTAGTCTGGGCGGGGAAGCACCAGCTTGGGAATGCAGCCTGGGGCGCTTCCCTTCCCTCGGAAAGAGCTCTCGCTGCGGGAGGCTTTGGCAGTGTGCACACCCCCAGCCCCTAAGCCCTCTGCAAGGACGCCTGGCTCCTAAGTTCGAAGGGAAGGCGAGAGCTGAGCTGAGGCACCAGTCAGGCACCAGTCACGTCTCCCACACTCCCGCAGCCTGCTCCTTCCCGGGCGCGAACGCTAGAAGCTGGGCAGGGCTTGGGGAGGCTCGCCCAGGCCAGAGCAGCCTCTCGGCCGGGGCTCTGTGCT
>NW_011414728.1:0-608 GCF_000754665.1 Bison bison bison | reverse complement strand
ATTTTTCCTACTCAGCTCCCCATTACCACATCATCTGCACCGTCCCAG
The DNA here is from genome assembly GCF_000754665.1 of Bison bison bison. Classification (NCBI taxonomy): domain Eukaryota; kingdom Metazoa; phylum Chordata; class Mammalia; order Artiodactyla; family Bovidae; genus Bison; species Bison bison. The sequence continues at coordinate 560 of NW_011414728.1, read as the reverse complement.
TTGAAATCGGTTTACTCAAGTTGAAAGCTGGTAAAGTGAGGGCTTTGATTTTACACAAGTTTAAGCAGGTGAAAGTCAAAGCAAACATTTTCTTTCTCCACTAAGAATTTGCTAATTTGAAAAATCATACATTATAACAGAATTTTGAACGGTTTTAGATTTGAGTTCCTTTTCTTATCTTTTTAAACCAAATGCAGGATACAAGCCACAGAGTGCCAGACTTTAAGTCTATAATGTGTAAGAAAGCCAAATTAAACATTTTTTTTCTCCATTAGAATCTACTAATGTGAAAAATCATATATTGTAAGTCAGAATTTTGAACAATTTAGATTGAGTCCCACATTTCTCATCATTTTAAACCAAATGTAGGATACAAACCACAAGCCAAGTACCAGACTTAAGTCTGTAATGTGTAATTTATACTTAACAGATACTGTTTCTGTATAGGTAATCTTTCATATTGATCTTAGGTGAATATTACAAGATATTTGTTTTGGACAAAGTAAAGGATTAATGGCTTTAGAGTTGGGGGTTCAGAGAAATTACATGAATCATTCCCT
>NW_011414727.1:0-528 GCF_000754665.1 Bison bison bison | reverse complement strand
TCAGCCACGTCATCAGTGCATGCGCAGTCACGTCATCAGTGCATGATAGCCACGTGATCAGTGCATGCTCAGTCACGTGATCTGTACTTGATCAGCCACGTGATCAGTGCCTGCAGAGTCACGTGATCAGGGCCTGCTGAGCTGCGTGATTCCTGCCGGCTCATCTGCATGACAATTGCAATCTGAGCGGCGTGATTCCTGTGGGCTCATCTGCTTGACAATTGCCAGCTGAGCTGCGTGATTCCTGCCTGGTCACGTGCTTGATTATTGCCAGTTGAGCAGCATGATTCGTCACTGCTGAGCTCCATGCTTATTGCCTGCTGATTGCGTGGTTCGTGTCTGCTCAGCTCTTTGAGTATTGCCTCCTGAGGTCCCTGTTCGGTCGCCACCTCCCGGGGACCAGCCCCAACTGATCCAGGGTATTCGAAGGAGAGATGGCCTAGGCGACTATTTATATGCTAATCACAGATGTCAAGAATAATAGTATGAGGAGAGCTCAGTAGGAATATTCAGTGGAGAAAAGAGACT
>NW_011414726.1:0-651 GCF_000754665.1 Bison bison bison | reverse complement strand
CCATGCCCTCCTCCAGGGCATCTTCATGACCCAGGGATCAAACATATGTCTCCTGAATTGCAGGCAGATACTTTATCGCTGAGCACAGTGATGTGTCAGTGTACCTTAATCAGTTGTAGCAAATGTACCCCTGTGGTAGGAGGTATTGTTGGGGCAGGACATTGTGTGTGTGTAGGGATAGGGGGCATGTGAAAACTCTACGTACTTTCCACTCAATTTTGCCATGAATGTAAATTTTCTCTAAAAATAAAACTTGTTAAAAAAGCACTGGAAATGTGGGCTTTCTTGAATGGCTATGTAGCTTTGCAGGTTTGATGCTTACTTCTTTCTGAGATAACTGGGACAGATGCCTTGCATTCTGAGACTTCTCTAAGAGTGATCACAGACCGAAGGTGGGCTGAGCCTGAGATCAGTGAGGCAGTGTATCCACAGTTACTTGAAGTAAGTTTTGTTTCTTTTAAGAGGTCTGAGTCCCAGTGATACTGTTGATTGAGTTGTCACTGTGTAGAGAATCAAACTTAGAGCCTGAGTTTCTCGCTTGTCTTTTATTTTTGATAGATTTGGGAGGAGGGAAAAGCTGCTGGAAATTTTTTGACAGTTTATTCTGTGAATGGTGAATAAACATTTTATTTGCAGAGAAACAAAACAAAA
>NW_011414725.1:0-608 GCF_000754665.1 Bison bison bison | reverse complement strand
CGCCTGTATCCATCAGTCCATGTATCTACGGTCCACCGAAGCAGCTAGGAACAAAGACCCAGGAGAAATGAGAGTTCCTCCTTAGGAGAACAGGAGGAAAAAGCTAGAGAACTTGGTAACCCCCGTCCTCGCATTCCCTTTAGGAGAAAAGAGGGTAGGAAACAGTTGATGCCGTGGGGCCAGTGGACTGAGGGAGAGAATTCTGGGCGTGGTGATTTCAGCAGAGCTAGGCTTACTGCTGAGGAGCAGAGGTATAGGGAGGAGACTGGGGCCACAAGGGAAACGCTTTCTCTGCAGATCCAAGACAGTAAATTATTTGGGGCACTGGAGAGAAAAGACCCTAGGATACTTTTCTCTTTTCCCAGGTCCTTAAGAGCATTTTGAGACTTCCCGTGTAGCTCAGTTGGTAAAGCATCTGCCTGCAATGCAGGAGACCCGGGTTCCATTCCTGGGTCAGGAAGATCTCCTGGAGAAGGAAATGGCAACCCACTCTGGTATTCTTGCCTAGAGAATCCCATGAACAGAGGAGCCTGGCAGGCTACAGTCCATGGGGTTGCAAGAGTCGGACACGACTTAGCAACTAAACCATCACCACCACTAGGAGCATT
>NW_011414724.1:0-515 GCF_000754665.1 Bison bison bison | reverse complement strand
AAAGGGCTTCATCTTGCGATGACGGGGGAACCACGTGGATTTTTCTCGAGTTGCGGCAGGATTCTCGAGTTACGACGGGGAATTCAGGATGCCTCTTGAGTTGGCCCAGGGAAGTCCAATCTTCCATTCGAGTTGCCAAGGAAAGCTGGGGATTGCTCTCGAGTGACTGCAGGGCCAATAGACCTCATCTAGGCTTGTGTCCAGAAGCCAATGTTCCACTCCAGGGGAGACAAGGATCTCGGGGTTGCATTCCAGACACACCCCGGGGAGACAGGTATTCATCTCGAGTGGAAGCAAAGAACCCCGTTCTGCTCTCGCGTCGCGACGGGTACTCTCTTGGAGCGTCACTGGGGTGGTACTAAAGGGGAGTCAAGCCTTCGTGAGGCGTTTGGTAGAGAGGTCGCGATAGTTTGTCTCTAGGCCATGCAGGAGACGAAGGCCCTCATCTCGCGATGACGGGGGAGTCTCGGGGTTGTTCTCGAGCGGCGGCCCCAGTGTGCGCTTTCTCACGAGGT
>NW_011414723.1:0-647 GCF_000754665.1 Bison bison bison | reverse complement strand
TACATGTAAAATATATAAAAATTATATAGAGTCCCTTGCAATAAGAATTCCATGGTTTCAGATGACCTGGCGTATTTTCTCTTGTCCACTACTATGATATTCATCTGAAATTCACTTATTATGATTATAACTGCAAGAAATAGAGGACTAGGATCTTGCCTCCGGGAGCTCCCATGTCAGTACTTTCATCCACCTTCCCTGGTCTCATGCTCCCTTGAGCTCTCCTCTCTCTTTCATCTACAACTTTTTATTCTTTTTATAGGTTTTTCTAAAATGTTTTCTCTTTACCTTGTTTCTGAAGCATGTTTCATCACTTCCATTCTTTACTGTATAATCTTTTCAGAAGACCAAGGACACACTCCCGTCCTCTGTGTTTAGGTGCTGTTTGACGGGGCTGTGTCTGTGTTTGACTCACATTTCCATATTCCACAATGTTACCACATGCCAGGAGAGGCAACCCTTTTCCTGTCTGCTTCTCATTTTGACCCACGCCACACAAAAATGAAGCAAAGGGAAGGGTCGCAGATAGACCACTGAATGCTTTAAGATGCTGGCCTTTTAAAATTACATTTCACGTTTTCCAAAGCATCAGAGCTCTGGCCAGTCATTTGGCGCCTTCTGCAGGACACAAAGAGCCATAGGCTGGG
>NW_011414722.1:0-510 GCF_000754665.1 Bison bison bison | reverse complement strand
CCAGATGTGTTTCTCGGGGTCTTGAAGCAGGCCAAGCCCCCGAGGCGGGTTCAGTGCCGGGAGTGACCTGCGGGATCAGGGCTTTGTCCTGGCGAGGGACCAAGGGGAGGACACCGAGAAGTGGCGGGTAGGGAGCGAGCTGGAGGCTCCCGGTGGTTTCTTTGCCAGGTGCTTGAACGAAGGCAGGAGCCAGCCTGCTTCAGTGCAGGCATCGGGCGGTGGGCTCAGGAGTGTTTGTCAGGGTCTTGCCCAAGGACAGGAAGGAGCCAGCCTGGTTCAGTGCAGGCACGGGGCGGTGGGCTCAGGAGTGTTTGTCGTCGCCGGGCCGTGGGCGGGACCCAGCCTCCTTCAGGGCAGGCACAGAGATGGGGGCTCAGGCGTCTGTGCTAGGCGAATCAAACAAAGGCCAGACCTAGACCAGTTCAGGACAGGGACCGAGATGCAGCTTCAGGAGTATTGGCTGGGGGTAGGATCCCGGACAGGTTCAGCGCGGGGACCAAGATGCGGGCT
>NW_011414721.1:0-528 GCF_000754665.1 Bison bison bison | reverse complement strand
GTATTCACTTCAGTTCAGTTCAGTTGCTCAGTCGTGTCCGACCTTTCGGACCCCATGAATCACAGCACGCCAGGCCTCCCTGTCCATCACCAGCTCCTGGAGTTCATTTAGACTCATGTCCATTGAGTCAGTGATGCCATCCAGCCATCTCATCCTCTGTTGTCCCCTTCTCCTCCTGCCCCAAATCCCTCCCAGCATCAGAGTCTTTTCCAATGAGTCAACTCTTCCCATGAGGTGGCCAAAGTACTGGAGTTTCAGCTTTAGCATCATTCCTTCCAAAGAAATCCCAGGGCTGATCTCCTTCACAATGGATTGGTTGGATCTCCTTTCAGTCCAAGGGACTCTCAAGAGTCTTCTCCAACACCACAGTTCAAAAGCATCAGTTCTTTGACTCTCAGTGATTACTCAGCCATTAAAAATAATATATGTGAATCAGTTCTAATGAGGTGGATGAAACTGGAGCCAATTATACAGAGTGAAGTAAGCCAGAAAGAAAAACACCAATACAGTATACTAACACATATATAT
>NW_011414720.1:0-637 GCF_000754665.1 Bison bison bison | reverse complement strand
CACCACGGGCTCCCGGTGAGCCCCGCCCCCACGCCCGGTTCCAGGAGAGCCTCTGGGACCTCGCTCCCGCCACCCGGTGAAACGGGAGGACAATACATCCAGCCCACAGAGGCAATCCAAGCTGTCTAGAATTCAGGGATCAAACGAGGACTACGGAAAGGAAAGATGACCTGACCTAGGAGGGCCATGATATTCTATAGAACCGGACAAAGTTGGTTTCCAAGGAAACTTGATTCCTTGGAACCCGGAAAGCTGGTTCTTTCATATGCAATTCCAAAACCGGAGCTCCTTCCCAAAGCCTGCCTGGCCGCCAGCCCCACCCCCACTCCCCAGAAAAAACGGCTCAAAGAAATCTTTTCCATCTCAGGCGGAACACTGGAAGATGTCTTGTCTTGTCTGTCTGGATTGATGTATGTGTCAGTGTGTGCCTTGTGATTTTTGATAATAGTGCTCAAGTTCTGAGTTCTATTCAATGGTACTCAAGACAAGGCAGCCCTTGCAAACCCAACTGACTTCCAATACAAGAAAACTTTGAACCTCAGGGAATGTCAGAGTCCCGTGTAACTGGGAACTAGTCTAATATTAAATATCTAGTAGTTTTGTTTTGCTCCTCTACTGTAGACATGTCTAAGAGTAA
>NW_011414719.1:0-744 GCF_000754665.1 Bison bison bison | reverse complement strand
TGTATATTCTTGCCTCCTTTGTCAAAGATAAGGTGTCCATATGTGCGTGGATTTATCTCTGGGCTTTCTATTTTGTTCCATTGATCTATATTTCTGTCTTTATGCCAGTACCATACTGTCTTGATAACTGTGGCTTTGTAGTAGAGCCTGAAATCAGGTAGGTTGATTCCTCCAGTTCCATTTTCTTTCTCAAGATCGCTTTGGCTATTCGAGGTTTTTTGTATTTCCATACAAATTGTGAAATTATTTGTTCTAGCTCTGTGAAGAATACCGTTGGTAGCTTGATAGGAATTGCATTGAATCTATAAATTGCTTTGGGTAGTATACTCATTTTCACTATATTGATTCTTCCAATCCATGAACATGGTATATTTCTCCATCTATTAATGTCCTCTTTGATTCTTTCACCAGTGTTTATAGTTTCTATATATAGGTCTTTAGTTTCTTTAGGTAGATATATTCCTAAGTATTTTATTCTCTTCGTTGCAATGGTGAATGGAATGTTTCCTTAATTTCTCTTTCTGTTTTCTCATTATTAGTGTATAGGAATGCAAGGGATTTCTGTGTGTTGATTTTATATCCTGCAACTTTACTATAATCATTAATTAGTTCTAGTAATTTTCTGGTGGAGTCTTTAGGGTTTTCTATATAGAGGATCATGTCATCTGCAAATAGTGAGAGTTTTACTTCTTCTTTTCCAATTTGAATTCCTTTTATTTCTTTTTCTGCTCTGATTGCTGTAGC
>NW_011414718.1:0-590 GCF_000754665.1 Bison bison bison | reverse complement strand
GGACACCTCTCCGAACTCCACCCTGTGAATGAAGTGCACACGAAGGGCAGTTTTTCCGTGCATCGTTCGGAAAAACCCCAGATTCCAACTACAGCTCGACAAGCCGCCTCTCTCCCGGGGACATCTCGAGAGGCAAGCGGAGTTCCATGCCTCAACCCAAGACGAGGCCTGACTCTCCTGTCCCCAGTCTGCAGGGACCCTGCGATCGGAGTCTGAAATCAGAGGTACCCTGCGGTTCCTGCCTCAACTGGAGATGAGGCCCTCTTCCAATGCACCAAACCCAGTGGAGTCCCGAGAGGCCCCTCCCACCTCCAGTTTCCCTGGCTTCTCAGAGCCACCATGAGAAGCCCCCTGAGGTCACCTGCACAAGTCGAGGGAAGCCAGGGTTTCCTGCCTCAACCCGAGAAAGACCTCGAGAGACCTTCTTCAACACGTCTCGAGGCCAGATTCCCCTACCATGGCTCGGGAGCAATGACGCGCTCCCCCTCGCCACTCGCATGGAGACCCGACTTCCCTGGCGCCCCACGAGAGGCTCACTGACCTCGCCGTCGTACCTCGTGAGAAACCGCACACTGGGGCCGCCGCTCGAG
>NW_011414717.1:0-583 GCF_000754665.1 Bison bison bison | reverse complement strand
CAAAGACCCAGCATAGTCAAAACGAATTCAATGTTAACCAAAACAAATAAATAAACGGACAGAAGTTCTTTGAACACATGACTGAGATTAGGGGTGAGGCAGAACATGTATTGTGCCAGGATACTCTTAAAGTACGAGAAAGCAAAGTAAGGAAAGACAACTCTCAAGCTGTCCAAAGTGATCAAAGGAATGAGTACACAGTTTTACCTGTATACACTAGCAGATAATAATCTGAAAGGAATTTTAAAAAAATTCCCTTTCAATACCGTCAACATGAATCAAATGCTTTGCCACGGATGTCACGAGGATGCAAGACTGGCACACTGGAAATTCTACACCGTGGCTGAAAAAGATCCTGAATACATGGACAGATATTCCATAGCGATGGAAAGACTTAAGATGGCAATACCATGGAATGCATCTTCAATCTAGAAATGAAGATTCGATATGACTTGATCGCTCAGAGTCTTTTGTGTCATCAAGTGTTATGGAAGGAATAAAAGAGATCGAAGAAAGCTGCTGACATAGTACGTTGGGGCGGGGTAGGGGGGCAGTAAGAGTACCCCCTGCGGGTCTTTAGCCC
>NW_011414716.1:0-544 GCF_000754665.1 Bison bison bison | reverse complement strand
CTTTTTACCACAGCAATCTGCAGAATCTCAGTTGAATAAAGCGAATTGGTGGATTAACTGAGGGAACAGTCTCAGGCATCAAGGACCAGTAAAAAGTGAGGGGTCTGGCAACAGTTTTTCATGCCCTAACCCTGAGCGAAGACATTCACTTCTTTACAGAGCAATATATGTGGAAAACTAATTTCCAATTAAGTGACCTGATGACTATTTCATCAGAAACAAAAAGGACTAGATACATTTAACCCTACATTTAATTTTTATCAATGTGTAACATCAGAAATCTGATATTCCCCAATTTACCAGTTCTCTTTTGATGATAAAAAGTTCAGTTCAGTCGCTCAGTCATGTCCGACTCTTTGCGACCCCGTAAATCACAGCAAGCCAGGACTCCCTGTCCATCACCAACTCCAAGAGTTTACCCAAACTCATATCCATTGAGTTGGTGATGCCATCCAGCCACCTCATCCTCTGTCATCCCCTTCTCCTCCTGACCCCAATCCCTCCCAGAATCAGGGTCTTTTCCAGAGTCAATTCTTCGCATGAG
>NW_011414715.1:0-503 GCF_000754665.1 Bison bison bison | reverse complement strand
GAACTATCGATGGAGTTTTGTGACAGTGTACAGGAGGCAGTGATCAAGACCATACCCAAGAAACACAAATGCCAAAAGTCAAAATGGTTCTCTGAGGAGGCCTTCCAAATAGCTGAGAAATGAAAAGAAGCAAAAGACAAAGGAGAGAAGGAAATATATACCCATTTGAATGAAGAGTTCCAAAGAATTGCAAGTAGAGATAAGAAAGCCTTCCTCAGCAATCAACAAAAAGAACAGAGGAAAACAAGAGAATGGGAAAGACTAGAGATCACGTCAAGGAAATTAGAGATACTAAGGGAGCATTTCATGTAAAGATGGGCACAATAATGGACAGAAATGGTATGGACATAAGAGAAGCAAAAGATATTAAGAATTGATGGCAACAATGCACAGAAGAATTATACAAAAAAGATCTTCATGATGCAGATAACCAGGATAGTGTGATCACTCACCTAGAGCCAGACATCCTGGAATGTGAAGCCAAGTGGATCTTAGGAAGCAAA
>NW_011414714.1:0-511 GCF_000754665.1 Bison bison bison | reverse complement strand
AGGCACGAATCTCGCAGTTCAGCTGGCAAAAAATCAAGGAGACTGAGCAGACTGCCATTAAGTGGCTAAGCAGACTCTAAACACGTGACTCAGCAGGCTTGACACCCGTGACTGAGCAGACACGAATCTTGCAGCCCAGCAGACAATACTCCTGGAGCTGAGCAGGCAGGAATCACGCAGCTCAGCAGACAGTAATCAAGGAGTCTGAGCAGGCACGAATCACGCAGCTCAGCAGGCAATAATCCTGGAGCTGAGCAAGCAGGAATCACGCAGCTCAGCAGCATAATCAGAGCAGAGCAGGCAGGAATCCAGGCAGCTCAGCAGCCATAATCAGAAGCTAGCAGTCAGGAATCGCCCAGCTCACGCAGGCAATAATCACTGGAGCTGAGCTGGCAGGAATCACGCAACTCAGCAGGCAATACTCACGGACCTGAGCAGGCAGGAATCACACAACTTAGCAGGCAATAATAATTGGAGCTGAAGGCTGTAATGAACTGGATAAGCAGACTCT
>NW_011414713.1:0-731 GCF_000754665.1 Bison bison bison | reverse complement strand
AACCAAGATATTCACGATGGTGTGATCACTCACCTAGAGCCAGACATCCTGGAATGTGAAGTCAAGTGGGCCTTAGGAAGCATCACTACGAACAAAGCTAGTGGACGTGATGGAATTCCAGTTGAGCTATTTCAAATCCTGAAAGATGATGCTGTGAAAGTGCTGAACCCAATATGCCAGCAAATTTGGAAAAACTCAGCAGTGGCCACCGGACTGGAAAAGGTCCGTTTTCATTCCAATCCCAAAGAAAGGCAATGCCAAAGAATGCTCAAACTACTGCACAATTGCATTCATCTCACACGGTAGCAAAGTAATGCTCAAAATTCTCCAAGGCAGGTTTCAGTAGTATGTGAACTATGAACTTCCAGATGTTCAAGCTGGATTTAGAAAAGGCAGAGGAATCAGAGATCAAATTTCCAACATATGTTGGGTCATTGAAAAGCAAGAGACTTACAGAAAAGCACATACTTCTGCTTAATTGACTACACCAGAGCCTTTGACTGTGTGTATCACAAAAAACGGTGGAAAATTCATCAAGAGATGGGAATACCAGACCACCTGACCTGCCTCCTAAGAATTTGTATGCAGGTCAAGAAGCAACAGTTAGAACTGGATATGGAACAACAGACTGGTTCAAAATCAAGGAAAGGAGTAAGTCAAGGCTGTATATTATCGTCCTCTTATTAACTATATCCAGAGTACATCATGAAATGCTGGACTGGATGAAGAAA
>NW_011414712.1:0-603 GCF_000754665.1 Bison bison bison | reverse complement strand
TCAGCAGACACCAATGGTGCAGCTCAGCAGACACAAATGGTGCAGCTCAGCAGACACCAATCATGCAGCTCAGCAGGCAATACTCATGGAGCTGAGCAGGCAGGAATCACACAGCTCAGCAGGCAAAGATCAAGGAGCTGAGCAGGCACGAATCTCGCAGTTCAGCTGGCAAAAATCAAGGAGCTGAGCAGACTGCCATTAAGTGGCTAAGAGATCAAACACGTGACTCAGCAGGCTTGACACCCGTGACTGAGCAGACACGAATCTTGCAGCCCAGCAGACAATACTCCTGGAGCTGAGCAGGCAGGAATCACGCAGCTCAGCAGACAGTAATCAAGGAGCTGAGCAGGCACGAATCACGCAGCTCAGCAGGCAATAATCCTGGAGCCTGAGCAAGCAGGAATCACGCAGACTCAGCAGGCATAATCAGAAGCAGAGCAGGCAGGAATCAGGCAGACTCAGCAGCCAATAATCAAGAAGCTAGCAGTCAGGAATCGCGCAGCTCAGCAGGCAATAATCATGGAGCTGAGCTGGCAGGAATCACGCAACTCAGCAGGCAATACTCACGGACCTGAGCAGGCAGGAATCACGCAACTTAGCAGG
>NW_011414711.1:0-579 GCF_000754665.1 Bison bison bison | reverse complement strand
CAGAAAACTGAGATCATCTGTATGTTTCAGATGGCTAACAAACACATGAAAAGATGCTCAACATCACTCATTATCAGAGAAATGCAAATCAAAACCACTATGAGGTACCATTTCACACCAGTCAGAATGGCTGCGATCCAAAAGTCTACAAATAATAAATGCTGGAGAGGGTGTGGAGAAAAGGGAACCCTCTTACACTGTTGGTGGGAATGCAAACTAGTACAGCCACTATGGAGAACAGTGTGGAGATTCCTTAAAAAACTGGAAATAGAACTGCCTTATGATCCAGCAATCCCACTGCTGGGCATACACACTGAGGAAACCAGAAGGGAAAGAGACACGTGTACCCCAGGTTCATCGCAGCACTGTTTATAATAGCCAAGACATGGAAGCAACCTAGATGTCCATCAGCAGATGAATGGATAAGCAAGCTGTGGTACATATACACAATGGAGTATTACTCAGCCATTAAAAAGATACATTTGAATCAGTTCTAATGAGGTGGATGAAACTGGAGCCTATTACAGAGTGAAGTAGCCAGAAGGAAAACACCAATACAGTATACTAACACATATATAT
>NW_011414710.1:0-738 GCF_000754665.1 Bison bison bison | reverse complement strand
GCAACAATCTCGGCCGATGACATGACGGTTTTTACAGATGACCACCTTCCGCTGACGTATGACTGGGCCGTTATCATTCACATCCTCAAGAACAATCCCCAGGACTCCATTACATGTTCTCCCATCTAGAAAATTGAATATGAAAATACAATTTCTTGATTTTTGAGTTTCTATTAGGCAATTACACATTGAAAATTACACATTATTAGGCACTTGTACCATAGAAATGACAGGAACAGGCACAGTCCTAGGTTACATCGCTAAGTTACGTTAAAAGAAAGACATAATCCATTTCAAAGGTGTTGTACAGAAAATAACTGCTTTTTAGATTTGTCGCCCATTCACTAAAAAGCTGCAATAGACATGGAATTTTGTAGAGGTGAGGTTTGACAGATTTTCAAAAGAGGAAGGAAGAGAGGGCCAAAACGGGCATTTCTGGTATAGTCAAAACACAAGGAGATTTAACAAGGTGAGAAATCACATGCACAGACCTATGTTCTGGACACAATGAAAGGGAAGGCATGTGGAAAGCACTTAAGGTTTGGGGGCAGGAAAAGTAAAACAGGTAAAAGGCATAAGATATGCATGTGGAAGATTAGAACAAAATTAGTACACAGGAATGTTTAAAACACAAAAGACCCCAGAAGTGGGAAATCACTTGCAAACCTGAATAATCACTCTGAGGTAGCCTAAGGAACCCATCTATCAATACAGTCAATAAACTTACTGAGTAACTAC
>NW_011414709.1:0-599 GCF_000754665.1 Bison bison bison | reverse complement strand
GACATGGGGAGACCAAGTTTCGGTGAACAAGGCCCGCTACTTTATTTTCCAAAGTAGTTTTTATACCTTAAGTTATGCATAGAGGATAATGGGGAAGGGGTAGAGTCATGCAGCAAGCCAGGCTTTCTTCCTGCAAACTTACCATATGCAAAAGTTTAGGTGATTTGCATCATCTTCTGGCCCGGAGGCCTGTTAACATTTTAAGACCCTTTCTTCAGAAAACTTACTTTTCTCTAAAGGTGACTAGTCAGGTGCCACCCTCCAAAAGCATTAGATAAAGTTGCATTCCTACAGGGCAAAGGTGTGGTGGGCTATAACAAGAAAAAGAATTAACTCAAGGGTCCAAGGTTACAAACACTGCCAGGGACACAGCAGGTAAGGGATATGGAGACCTAGCAGCAAACATTGGCCCAACAAGTGAAAAACCCTTCACCAATACAATTTCTAATCAATCTTTTAACTGCTCAAAGGAATCTGTATTTAGACAGTTTAGAACATCTCATGCCTCTCACAGTTGGGAGGCTCTGAACAATCTCATGTGCCGGAAAAACCTATTCAGGCAGGCTAGAGGACTTCCAAAGGAGTTTGTAGGTTGAAAC
>NW_011414708.1:0-507 GCF_000754665.1 Bison bison bison | reverse complement strand
GGATTAATTAAGAGTGGATGGATGGATTGATTAGTGAGTGGTGGATGGATGAACAGATGGCTGGCTGGATGGGTGGATGAACAGAGCATGGAATGATAAAGCAGATGATTGTACTCCAGTGCTAGAAACATATTCTACGAAATTGAGTAGGAGCTGGGTGATGATTGTTTCGTCCTAACAGTGACATGTGTTTGGAAACGGCCTAAGTGCTCCTCAGTGAGGGGTGAGGTACAATCTGTGGACACCCCACAAGGAACAGCCCGCCCTCCTTCCTGCCACCTTCCCCATCCCCAGGAGCTCATCAGGGGTTCTGCTCATGCCCCCACCCCACCCCACAGCCACACAGGTCCTCCTGGGGTCCCCTCATCACACAGGGTTATCATCAGGCCCCCATATCACTCAGCTTCCTCTCCTTGAGGACAGCGTATGTTTCTGCCTCTTCAGCCACAAATTTGTTGAGTCTCATTTGTGTTGGGTGTGGGATTTACAGGGGTAAGTAAAGCAGAT
>NW_011414707.1:0-627 GCF_000754665.1 Bison bison bison | reverse complement strand
CCCCGGGGACATCTCGAGAGGCAAGCGGAGTTCCATGCCTCAACCCCAAGACGAGGCCTGACTCTCCTGTCCCCAGTCTGCAGGGACCCTGCGATCGGAGTCTGAAATCAGAGGTACCCTGCGGTTCCTGCCTCAACTGGAGATGAGGCCCTCTTCCAATGAACTAAGCCCCGTGGAGTCCCGAGAGGCCCCTCCCACCTCCAGTTTCCCTGGCTTCTCAGAGCCACCATGAGAAGCCCCCTGAGGTCACCTGCACAAGTCGAGGGAACCCAGGGTTTCCTGCCTCAACCCGGGAAAGACGTTGAGAGACCTTCTTCAACACGTCTCGAGGCCAGATTCCCCTACCATGGCTCGGGAGCAGTGATGCGCTCCCCCTCGCCACTCGCATGGAGACCCGACTTCCCTGGCGCCCCACGAGAGGCTCACTGACCTCGCCGTCGTACCTCGTGAGAAACCGCACACTGGGGCCGCCCTCGAGAACCACCCCGAGATTCCCCCGTCATCGAGAGATGAGGGCCTTCGTCTCCTGCATGGCCTAGAGACCAATCTCTCGACCTCTCTCCAAACGCCTCAGGAGGCTTGACTCCCTTGAGTCCACCCAGTGAGCTCCAAGAGATACCCGTCGCG
>NW_011414706.1:0-540 GCF_000754665.1 Bison bison bison | reverse complement strand
TTTTTTTTAATTATTTCTTCTCTGGTTACTAACAAGCAAGAAAAGTGTGGTAAAGTCATATACTATCTGGATTTTATGTAATGGAATGGTATAGGACTTAACATTTATCCATTCAGTCATTCCATAAATATTTATTGACAATGACTCTGTGCCAATCACTATACTAGATCCTGAAACTCACTGATAAACAACAGAAGGAAAATCTCTGTTCTCACAGAATTTGTACTCCAATGAATGGTTCATTGCCCTAGCAATATCAACTGGTGTTCCAGCTATACATTGTGGAATAAATAAAACACCTGTGGGAGGATTTATTTTCAAAGATGGCCCCAATGCTGTCTCCCACTTTTAATAAAATGTGACTCGGATACTCCTCCAAAACGAGAAGTTTAGTAGGGTGACCAATTCATCCTGGTTTCCCCGGAACTTTTCTGGTTTTACCACTGAAAGCCTTGTGTCCAAGAAACCCTTTAGCCCAAGCAAAACAAACAGACAAACAGAAACAAACCTGAGGCCTTGGTCACCTAAGATTTGTCTTTC
>NW_011414705.1:0-596 GCF_000754665.1 Bison bison bison | reverse complement strand
TCCACTAATTCCAAATTAGTTCCCCTAAACACAATGCAATAAACAAGATGGAGCACTTCTTCCCGTAATTTCTTAGAGAATTCACCCACACAGTCTGCATGTGGAGTAGAGTTCCCTTTGGTCCACATCTTCTCTAGCATTTGTTATTGATAGACTTTGCAATGAGGACCATTCGGATTCGAGGAAGTGGTCCCTCCTTGTAATTTGCAGTTGAGTCGCTCCAATCATTAGTGTTATGGAGCAAGATGAACTTTGGAAATGCAGATGCAATTCTATCACCTCCCTGCCACAACTGCTCTTGGATTTTCCCATCATATTGAATATATGATCACATCCCTTCATTGCTTGTTCCTGAAGTTTGTCTCTGATGCCTTTTCACTGGAATGCCCTCTGCACTCTGGCTTCCATCCCATAGGGCATTTTTCATTTCTAGAATGTCCTAAGTTTCCCTGGTCACATAGCCTTCCAAGATGCTATTTTCCCTGCGTGAAATTCTTCCTGCATCTTAACCCTGGTTTACGTAGGTTCAACCTACGGATCTCAAACCAATTGTTACTCTGAAAAGCCTTTCCTGACACCCAGGTTTTGGTGAGGGA
>NW_011414704.1:0-695 GCF_000754665.1 Bison bison bison | reverse complement strand
GACCTAGGAGGGCCATGATATTCTCTAGAACCGGACAAAGTTGGTTTGCAAGGAAACTTGATTCCTTGGAACCCGGAAAGCTGGTTCTTTTCATATGCAATTCCAAACCATGAGCTCCTTCCCAAAGCCTGCCTGGCCGCCAGCCCCACCCCCCACTCCCCAGAAAAAACGGCTCAAAGAAATCTTTTCCATCTCAGGCGGAAAACTGGAAGATGTCTTGTCTTGTCTGTCTGGATTGATGTCTGTGTCAGTGTGAGCCTTGTGATTTTTGATAATAGTGCTCAAGTTCTGAGTTCTTATTTCAATGGTCTCAAGACAAGGCAGCCCTTGCGAACCCAACTGCTTCCAATACAAGAAAACTTTGACCTCAGGGAATGTCAGAGTCCCGTGAACTGGGAGCTAGTCAATATGAAATACCTAGTAGTTTTGTTTTTGCTCCTCTACTGTAGACATGTCTAAGAGTCATCAACATGAAGCACAAAATGTTCATAGTGCCTCGGTTTGTTCTAAGGTAAAAATTGCTATATCGTTATATCTGTCACAAGCTTGTCAACAAGAAAGTACCTCGAAAGAACAGGAACAAAACGAAAATTAAATGTGATATGAGCTTTTAGATAAACTATGAACACTAATTACACTCTGAAATATCTGCCTATGAGAGTCTTGATTGAAGGCAGAGGAGAAGGGGACGACAG
>NW_011414703.1:0-604 GCF_000754665.1 Bison bison bison | reverse complement strand
TCTAACAGCTGTGCCTCACTATCCTCTGTTTCATCAATTCATCTAGTTACAGTGCTAGCCAAAAGAGGACCACGTGCCACCTTTTGAACTACAGCGTCTCCTAAAAGTTCACAACAAACGTCCTCAGCAGCAGGCAAGACCAACTCGTCCCCAACAGTAAACGGCACCTTCGGTTTAGCAGTGCAGTTAGCCAGGAGGAATGACACTCTCGGTGCAGACGCAGTTGATCAAGTGGTGGCCCTTCAGTACTTGCTCTGTTCTTTCACGTGCATGTTTTTCCTTTGAAAACTGCACTGGCTTGTCTTTTAACGCAGGGTGCTTGGTCTCCACGTGGTGAAGCAGTTTTGATGGTTTCCTGGCTTCACTGGATAGCTGGTTGCCACATACTTTACAAAGCAGGCTTGGAGAATGTGAATCACCTGTTGCTGTGAACTCATAATTTAAGTGGGACTCGGTGTGTTCTTTTCAATGCACACTTCTTTTTGTCGGCAGTGTTAGAGTCTTCTGCTCTCTCACCATGGCGTCTCCCCCATTTTCACAGCAGCTCAGTGACATTTGGCTTTGTGATCATTTTGGCTAGGGTAAGCTTATGGGCTTACCAAAA
>NW_011414702.1:0-509 GCF_000754665.1 Bison bison bison | reverse complement strand
TGTGCTGTGCGGGCGTTCCCCTCGTGCGTTTGGGTCGTCCCTCCGCACAGCCGCAGCGCAGGGAACCGAGCCCATGATCAGTGAGTCCGGGCAGTACTTTGGTCCCAGGTTTGGAGCCCAATGCCCGGAACGCGGGAGAGAAGAGGCTGGCTGCCGGCGGGTGCTTGCAAGCCTGTTACTGGGAAGGACCGAGTGAGCTTCCACAGCGGCGGAGCTCCAGCTCTGCGCCCAGGCGCGATAGCACAGAGCCCCGGCCGAGAGGCTGCTCTGGGCTGGGCGAGCCTCCCCAAGCCCTGCCCAGCTTCTAGCGTTCGCGCCCGGGAAGGAGCAGGCTGCGGGAGTGTGGGAGACGTGACTGGTGCCTGACTGGTGCCTCAGCTCAGCTCTCGCCTTCCCTTCGGACCTAGGAGCCAGGCGTCCTTGCAGAGGGCTTAGGGGCTGGGGGTGTGCACACTGCCCAAGCCTCCCGCAGGGAGAGCTCTTTCCGAGGGAAAGGAAGCGCCCCAGGC
>NW_011414701.1:0-652 GCF_000754665.1 Bison bison bison | reverse complement strand
TCAGTGAGCCTCTCGTGGGGCGCCAAGGAATCGGGTTTCCATGCGAATGGCGAGGGGGAGCGCGTCATTGCTCTCAAGTCATAGTAGGGGAATCTGGCCTCGAGACGTGTTGAAGAAGGTCTCTCGAGGTCCTTCTTGGGTTAAGGCAGGACACCCTGGGATCCCTCGACTTGTGCAGGTGACCTCAGGGGGCTTCTCATGGTGGCTCTGAGAAGTCAGGGAAACTGGAGGTGGGAGGGGCCTCTCGGCACTCCCCTGGGTTTGGTGCATTGGAAGAGGGCCTCATCTCCAGTTGAGGCAGGAACCTCAGAGTTCCTCTGATTTCAGACTCCGATCCCAGGGTCCCTGCAGACTTGGGACAGGAGAGTCATGCCTCGTCTTGGGTTGAGGCATGGAACTCCGCTTGCCCCTCGACGTGTTCCCGGGGAGACAAGCCACATGTCGACCGGTATTTGGAACCTGGGGTTCTTTTCCCGAAGATGCACGGGGGAGTCACTGCCCCTTCGTGTTGACTTCATTCACAGGGTGGAGTTCGAAGAGGTGTCCGGGCATCGGGTTCTTATCAAGAGGGGACCGGGAAATCGGGGGTCCTTCGGAATGTGGACCACCACGAAGCCACGTCTGGAATGTCGTCGTGAGACCGGCCTCATCC
>NW_011414700.1:0-659 GCF_000754665.1 Bison bison bison | reverse complement strand
GGGCGGACTACGTGGTTCCCTGCTCCACGCAGTCCCAGTTCCCTGACCTGTGGTCCGCACCCCTCCGCCGCGCCCACTGGATGCCGATCCTTGGGGACCCAGGAGCGCACGCAATGGGCGTTCCCAGCCGCCACGGCAACCCCCGAGAGGACAACGGGGAAGCCCTCCCCCACCCCGGCCAGGAGCCGACCCCGCCCCGCGCCGCCCCGCCCCTGCCATGCTCCCGGTGCCTTCCCAGCCGCAGTGGGGATCCCCGGAGCACAACTGGGACCGCCCCCCAACCCCGCCACGACCCGACTCCCGACCCGCGCCGCCCGGCTTCGCCCGGCCCCGGGCGTGCTCCCGGTGCGTGCCCACCTTCACCACGGGCTCCCGGTGAGCCCCGCCCCCACGCCCGGTTCCAGGAGAGCCTCTGGGACCTCGCTCCCGCCGCCCGGTGAAACGGGAGGACAATCCATCCAGCCCACAGAGGCAATCCAAGCTGTCTAGAATTCAGGGATCCAACGAGGACTACGGAAAGGAAAGATGACCTGACCTAGGAGGGCCATGATATTCTATAGAACCGGACAAAGTTGGTTGCCAAGGAAACTTGATTCCTTGGAACCCGGAAAGCTGGTTCTTTTCATATGCAATTCCAAACCATGAGCTCCTTCCCAAAG
>NW_011414699.1:0-566 GCF_000754665.1 Bison bison bison | reverse complement strand
ACTGTTTTTCACCCTAAATTCCTTCAGAATGCACTTTAGGTCAGCAACCACAGTGGTTACAACTTAACACTTGTAGAACTGGCTGTGAGTAATGCTGTTTGTCTTCAGGATCTGAATTTACCTGAGACCAGATGTTCAAGCTGGATTTAGAAAAGGCAGAGGAACCAGAGATCAAATTGCCAACATCCTTTAGATCATAGAAAAAGGAAAAGGGTTCCAGAAAAACATCTCCTTCTGCTTTATTGACTATGCCAAAGCCTTTGACTGCGTGGACCACAAGAAACTCTGGAAAACTCTGAAAGAGATGGGAATATCAGATCACCTGACCTGCCTCTTGAGAAATCTGTATGCAGGTCAGGAGGCAACAACCAGAACTGGACAAGTAACAAAAGACTGGTTCCAAATAGGAAAAGGGGTAACTCAAGGCTGTATATGGTCACCCTGCTTATTTAACTTACATGCAGAGTACACCAAAAGAAAGGCTGGGCTGGATGAAGCACAAGCTGGAATCAAGATTGCCAGGAGAAATATCAATAACCTCAGATATGCAGACGACACCACCCTTA
>NW_011414698.1:0-763 GCF_000754665.1 Bison bison bison | reverse complement strand
GTTTCTGTAACCTTCCTTAAAAGGGGAGTGCTGAGACATCAAGTGTTCTCTTCCAAATCTACTCCAAATGAAGAAGTCTGGCTTTGTCCGATAAGATTCATAACATTACTTCAAAGAATAAGATCTGATTTAGGTACTGCAGAGTCAGAAGGCAAGTACAAGATGAAAAGATACTCTCATCCATTCCGCTGATTTCAACAAAGACCCATCTATACCAGCTCAGACCAGTTAACATGGACTCTGTAAGTTAAGGCAGTTAGAGAAGGCGAGGTTGAGGAAAAGAATGAGAGCAGTCCTTTACAGATCACCTTTATGAGGTGAGAAGGGGCAGCAGTCAGATTAGTGAGCTACTGCTCTTACCCAAGAAAAGAGGAAGTATATAGAGGCACGTATGTGGAAAGCTCCAGTCTTAAGGGGCCTGTTCTTCTGCAAGGTTGTTCAGAGTAGTTATCTCTTAAACAGCTGCGGCAAGGAATTGTGGAGATCAGCCAGAGGCTGGGACAGGCTGGGAGCTGGGCACAATCAACCCAATGTCCATTTTTCCTTCGGGTGACAGAGTGCTTGTTTTGCATAGAATGGTGGGGAGGTCCTGGAGGTGAGTTTTAACTCCAGGCTATTTTGACCGTGTAGCTTTCCTTCAGACTCTGTGTGTAAGAATCTCTGCGAGTCCACCTCATCCTCATATGTCTCCCCGTCTCCTCCCATGAAGTCCACACGAGTCTCAAGTCTCCTTCAGCTGAGTCTACTCCCCTTAAGATGCAAA
>NW_011414697.1:0-744 GCF_000754665.1 Bison bison bison | reverse complement strand
AATCACGCAGCTCAGATGGCAATTGTCATGCAGATGAGCCGGCAGGAATCACGCAGCTCAGCAGGCCCTGATCACGTGACTCTGCAGGCACTGATCACTGGCTGATCAAGTACACGATCACGTGACTGAGCATGCACTGATCACGTGGCTATCATGCACTGATGACGTGATTGCGCATGCACTGATGACGTGGCTGATCAGGCACTGATCACATGGCTCATCATGCACTGATCACGTGTTTATCAGGCAGTGATCAGTGACTGACAGGCGCTGATCATGGGACTGTGCACGCACTGATCACGTGGCTATCATGCACTGATCACGTGACTGCGCATGCACTGATGACGTGGCTGTCCGGGCACTGATCACGTGTTTATCAGGCAGTGATCAGTGACTGACAGGCGCTGATCAGGGGACTGTGCACGCACTGATCAGGTGGCTGATCAGGAACTGACCACCTGACTGCGCATGCAGTGATCACGTGGCTGGTCGTTCACTGATCACGTGTTTATCATACGGTGATCACGTGACTGAGAGGCACTGATCACGTGACTGTGCCGTCAGTGATCACGTGGCTGAGCAGGCACTGATATCGTGACTGAGCATGCACTGATCATGTGCCGGGAGCCGGGGAGGCATTCCACTCTGGACAAAGGTCATGAGGAAGGAGGCTCGGCATACGCAAATGTGGGATCGTGCCTCAGGAGTCCACCCGGATATTCTCGAGCATCTCTCCCCCAAAAA
>NW_011414696.1:0-533 GCF_000754665.1 Bison bison bison | reverse complement strand
CTAACTTTATTTCTGGAAAAATATTCTGTCTAATATCCCTAGTCTCTAATTCTACTTCTCATAATCATTCTTCCTTGTATTGTAAGAATCTTCGGCAGAGCATTCAGAGGCTCGCGACTGAGCTGCATCTGGCTGTTTTAAGAATAAAAAAGGGGGAGATGTTGGGGGCCAGAGTGAGGTACTCCGCCCGTGACAAAGGTCATGAGGAAGGAGGCTCGACATACGCAAAGGCGGGATCGAGCCTCAGGAGTCCCCCTGGAAATCCTCGAGCGTCTACCCCCATAACCAGAGCCTGCCTACTTTACTACTTTGTGCTCTTACCTACACCTCTGACTTTACGGGGGGCTGTCCCCCACCACCTCTTTCGGAGAAGGAGTTAACCTAGAGCTCCAGTCAATAAAAACTCTTGGGTGTGACAAGAGTGTTTTAACCTACAAACTCCTCTGAAGGTTCTCTAGCCTGCCTGACAGGCTCCTCCGGCCACATGTGATTGCTCACAGCCTCCCAACCGTGAGAGGCACGAGATGCTTTAA
>NW_011414695.1:0-552 GCF_000754665.1 Bison bison bison | reverse complement strand
TGCATATCTGAGGGGATGGATATGTCTCCCGGGCCATCTTCATTCCAGCTTGTGCTTCATCCAGCCCAGCGCTCCTCATGATGTGTACTCAGCGTGTACGTTCAATAAGCAGGGGTGACGATAGACAGCCTTGATGGACTCCTTTCCCTTATTTGGAACCAGCCTGTTGGGTTCTATGTCTAGTTTCACTGTTGCTTCCTGACCTGCAGAAATACAGAGTCCTCTTTTTTTTTTTTAATTCCCTAACCTGAGTGAAAAGCGAGAGAGACAGAGAGAAGACAGATGGAGGGACGGGCGGGCGGACAGGCAGGCAGGCAGGCAGGAAAAAGAAAGAAAGAAAGAAAGAAAACATAATGAAAGGACCTACCGTTCCACCTGTTGCTTTCCAGATACAAAGGGAAAAACAAAGGACCGAAAAGGACACGAGGTTTAAAATGGGAATTTGGAAAGATGGACATCCCCTTGGTCGCTTCATACAGCACCCCTCTCAGCAGAAGGGAATCGTCTCTCTTTTTCTCTCGACCTGGTCCTTCCAGACTTCAGAAACTCTCC
>NW_011414694.1:0-509 GCF_000754665.1 Bison bison bison | reverse complement strand
CCGGCAGCCGGCCTCTTCTCTCCCGCGTTCCGGGCATTGGGCTCCAAACCTAGGGGCCAAAGTACTGCCCGGAGCTCACTGACCATGGGCTGGTTCCCCCTGCGCTGCGGCTGTGCTAGGGAGCCCAAACGCACAGGGGAAGCCCGCACAGCACATCCACCTGCCTCTAGGCGGGAGGACAGCTCCAGGGAAGGCCCGGTCTGGCAGGCGCTTTCTGGGCACAAACGGAGCAACACTCTGGCTGTGGAGCCGCCTCCCCAAGCCAGGGGCACCGGGACCCTGATTCCCTCCGTGCGGCGCTTAGTCTGGGCGGGGAAGCACCAGCTTGGGAATGCAGCCTGGGGCGCTTCCTTTCCCTCGGAAAGAGCTCTCCCTGCGGGAGGCTTTGGCAGTGTGCACACCCCCAGCCCCTAAGCCCTCTGCAAGGACGCCTGGCTCCTAGGTCCGAAGGGAAGGCGAGAGCTGAGCTGAGGCAGCAGTCAGGCACCGGTCACGTCTCCCACACTCCC
>NW_011414693.1:0-572 GCF_000754665.1 Bison bison bison | reverse complement strand
CTGGAATGTCGTCGTGAGACCGGCCTCATCCTGAGGTGCGACCGGAAGGTCGGGAACCCCTTCCAGACAAAGCAGGGGAGTCGACCCTCCTGTCCAGATCAGGAGGGTAGAAGGGGCTCAGAGGAAGTGGTGCCGGAAAACCTCGGTGTTCCTCTCGAGGGAGACAGGGATGTCAGGGCCCTTTGTGGGTCGCATCAAAGGGTGCCAAGTACCGTTTCGACCTCCAATACCTAACGTGGGACTTCTCCTGAGACACTGTAGCAGGAAAGGGCTTCATCTTGCGATGACGGGGAACCACGTGGATTTTTCTCGAGTTGCGGCAGGATTCTCGAGTTACGACGGGGAATTCAGGATGCCTCTTGTGTTGGCCCAGGGAAGTCCAATCTTCCATTCGAGTTGCCAAGGAAAGACTGGGGATTGCTCTCGAGTGACTGCAGGGCCAATAGACCTCATCTAGGCTTGTGTCCAGAAGCCAGTGTTCCTCTCCAGGGGCCGAAAGGGATCTCGGGGTTGCATTCCAGACACACCCGGGGAGACAGGCATCCATCTCGAGTGGAAGCAAAGAACCCCGC
>NW_011414692.1:0-537 GCF_000754665.1 Bison bison bison | reverse complement strand
CTCCATGACTATCTCCTCTTCATCAAATCTAGTGTAAAAATTTTCAGGTTTCACTGTTTCTTTCAGATCTTGATTTTCTTGTAAAGGCTCCCATGTTAAGACTTATATTAAATACATTTATAATTTTCTCCTATGTTTTGTCTTATTCAATTTTCAAAGCCAGCCAGGGATTACTAAGAAGGTAGGAGTAAAAAAAGAAATTCACCTAAATTTCTAAGAAATTACAGTGAAATATGTCACGAAGCTTTTCTTCTGTCTTTTAAGACTTTTATAGATTTAGGTCTTGCATTTAGATCTTGATCTGTTTTCAGTTCCTTTTTGTGTATTGTGGAAGGTAAGGGTACAACTTGTTCTTTTGCATGTGGATATCTAGTTTGCCCACAACCCTTTGTTGAAAATGCTGTCTTTTTTCTCACTGAATGGGCTTGGCTTCCTTATCAGGAATCATTTGCCTATGATTGTGAGGGTTTATTTCTGGGCTCTCTATTCTATTCCATTGTTCTGCCTGCATTTATGAAAATACTACACTTTTGATTA
>NW_011414691.1:0-524 GCF_000754665.1 Bison bison bison | reverse complement strand
CTACCAGAGCTAGTCAATGAATTTAGTAAAGTTTCAGGATTTAAAATTAATACACAGAAATCCCTTGCATTCCTATACACTAACCTGAAAAACCAGAAAAAAAGAAATTAAGGAAACAATCCCAATAACCATTGCAATGAAAAAAATAAAATATTCAGGAATAAATTTGCCTAAAGAAACAAAAGACTTCTATACAGAAAACTATAAAACACTGATGAAAGACATCAAAGATGACACAAATAGATGGAGAAATATGCCATGTTCTTGGACTGAAAGAATAGTCAATATAGTGAAAATGAGTATACTATCCAAAGAAATCTATAAATGCAATGCAATCTCTAGTAAACTACCAATGGTATTTTTCATAGAACTAGAACAAATAATTTCACAGTTTGTATGGAAACACAAAAGATCTGGAGTAGCCAAAGTAATCTTGAGAAACAAGATAGGATTAGTAGGAATCATCCTTCCTAGCCTGCAGACTTTACTACAAAGCTAACGTCATCAAGACAGTATGGTACTGG
>NW_011414690.1:0-602 GCF_000754665.1 Bison bison bison | reverse complement strand
TTTTTCTAATGAGTCAGCTCTTCGCATCAGGTGGCCAAGGTACTGGAGCTTCAGCTTCAGCAGTATCCCTTCCGATGAATATTCAGGGTTGATTTCCTAACAGTTGATTAGTTTGATCTTCCTGCAGTTCGGGAGACTCTAAAAAAGTCTTCTCCAGCACCACAATTCAAAAACATCAATTCTTTAGAGCTCAACCTTTTTTAAGGTCCAACTCTCGCATCTGTACACGACTACTGGAAAAACCATAGCTTTGACTACATGGACTTTTGTCTCTGCTTTTTAATATGCCATCTAGGTTCAAAGGAGCAAGTGTCTTTTAATTTCATGGCTGCAGTCACTGTCCACTGTGATTTTGCTAGACTTTGCAATAAAAATACTGGATACCAATTAAAGCTGAGTTTCAGATAAATAATGAATACAGTTTTAATATAAACAGTATCTAAAATTCAAATTATACTTAATTTATTTCAAATGACCATACTAGTCATTTGATATTCTGTTTTTCCCAACTGAAATTGTTGGCAGATAGACATCAAAGAAAAGGTAGGTCTGTGTAGCACATCAATGAGCTCTGTGCTATCAAATAACTAACTGTATCATTG
>NW_011414689.1:0-590 GCF_000754665.1 Bison bison bison | reverse complement strand
TCTGTGGGCTGGATGGATTGTCCCCGTTTCACCGGCGGCGGGAGCGAGGTCCCAGAGGCTCTCCTGGAACCGGGCGTGGGGGCGGGGCGTCACCGGGAGCCCGTGGTGAAGGTGGGCAGCGCACCGGGAGCGCGCCCGGGGCGGGGCGAAGCCGGGCGGCGCGGGTCGGGAACCGGGTCGCGGCGGGGATCGGGGGGCGGTCCCAGTTGTGCTCCGGGGATCCCCACTGCGGCTGGGAAGGCACCGGGAGCATGGCAGGGGCGGGGCGGCGCGGGCGGGGTCGGCTCCTGGCGGGGTGGGGGAGGGCTTCCCCGTTGTCCTCTCGGGGGTCGCCGTGGCGGCTGGGAACGCCCACTGCGTGCGCTCCTGGGTCCCCAAGGATCGGCATCCAGTGGGCGCGGCGTAGGGGTGCGGACCACAGGTCAGGGAACTGGGACTGCGTGGAGCAGGGAACCACGTAGTCCGCCCTCTGTTGGCACAACCTGGCGGTCGCAGAAAGGCCTCGCCTTTGGGCTCAAGGCCTTTACCGCTCCACCCCTTTGCTGAAAGGTCAGAGCCGCGCGGTTTTCCCAAGCAGCCTAGTGTCCGCT
>NW_011414687.1:0-541 GCF_000754665.1 Bison bison bison | reverse complement strand
AAAAACGAACAGAATGATCTCTGTTCATTTCCAAGGCAAACCATTCAATATCACAGTAATCCAAGTCTATGCCCCAACCAGTAATGCTGAAGAAGCTGAATTTGAACGGTTCTATGAAGACCTACAAGACCTTTTAGAACTAACACCCGAAAAAAGATGTCCTTTTCATTATAGGGGAACTGGAATGCAAAAGTAGGAAAATCAAGAAACACCTGGAGTAACAGGCAAATTTGGCCTTGGAGTACAGAATGAAGCAGGGCAAAGACTAATAGAGTTTTGCCAAGAAAATGCACTGGTCATAACCAACACCCTCTTCCAACAACACAAGAGAAGACTCTATACATGGACATCACCAGGTGGTCAACACCGAAATCAGATTGATTATATTCTTTGCAGCCAAAGATGGAGAAGCTCTATACAGTCAGCAAAACAAGACCGGGAGCTGACTGTGGCTCAGACCATGAACTCCTTATTGCCAAATTCAGACTTAAATTGAAGAAAGTAGGGAAAACCACTAGACCATTCAGGTATGACCTAAATC
>NW_011414686.1:0-525 GCF_000754665.1 Bison bison bison | reverse complement strand
AGAGTGACACATGCATACTCAGTCAGTCACTCAGTCAGTTAAGTAGCTAAGTCTGACTCTTTGTCGACTTAGTTAAGTAGTTAAGTAGCTAAGTGTCCGACTCTTTGCGATCCCGTGAATCGCAGCACGCCAGGCCTCCCTGTCCATCACCAACTCCCAGAGTTCACTCAGACTCACGTCCATCGAGTCAGTGATGCCATCCAGCCATCTCATCCTCTGTCGTCCCCTTCTCCTGCCCCCAATCCCTCCCAGCATGAGAGTCATTTCCAATGAGTCAACTCTTAGCATGAGGTGGCCAAAGTACTGGAGTTTCAGCTTTAGCATCATTCCTTCCAAAGAAATCCCAGGGCTGATCTCCTTCAGAATGGACTGGTTGGATCTCCTTGCAGTCCAAGGGACTCTCAAGAGTCTTCTCCAACACCACAGTTCAAAAGCATCAATTCTTCGGCACTCAGCTTTCTTCACAGTCCAACTCTCACATCCATACATGACCACAGGAAAAACCATAGCCTTGACTAGACGGAC
>NW_011414684.1:0-616 GCF_000754665.1 Bison bison bison | reverse complement strand
CCTCGAGAGACCTTCTTCAACACGTCTCGAGGCCAGATTCCCCTACCATGACTCGAGAGCAATGACGCGCTCCCCCTCGCCACTCGCATGGAGTACCCGACTTCCCTGGGCCCCACGAGAGGCTCACTGACCTCGCCGTCGTACCTCGCGAGAAACCGCACACTGTGGCCGCCGCTCGAGAACTAACCCTGAGACTTCCCCATCATCGCGAGTTGAGGGCCTTCGTCTACCTTGTATGGCCTAGAGACCTATCTCTCGACCTCTCTCCAATGCCTCAGGAGGCTTGACTCCTTTTAGTCCACCCAGTGAGCTCCAAGAGATACCCGTCGCGACTCGAGAGACGGAGCGGGGTTCTTTGCTTCCACTCGACATGAATGCCTGTCTCCCCGGGTGTGTCTGGAATGCAACCCTGAGATCCCTTTCGCCCCGGGAGAGGAACACTGGCTTCTGGACACAAGCCTAGATGAGGTCTGTTCGCCCTGCAGTCACTCGAGAGCAATCCCCAGCTTTCCTTCGCAACTCGAATGGAAGATTGGACTTCCCTGGGCCAACCAAGAGGGCATCCTGAATTCCCCGTCGTAATTCGAGAATCCTGCTACACCTCGAGAAAAACCAC
>NW_011414683.1:0-553 GCF_000754665.1 Bison bison bison | reverse complement strand
GTTAGAGGTGACCCAAATGAGATGAGGTGGAACCAATAGTGGAGAGAGTGGGCTAGCCAATAATCACTTCCTTATGTGCACTCCACAACTGGACCGCTCAGAGATGTTCACGGAGTTATACAGAGAAGAGAAGAAGGAGGAAGGAGGCAGAGGTGGCCAGGAGGATAAAAGGGGGGAATGAAAAGGAGGGAGACAGATCCAGCCAGTAATCAGTTCCCTAAGTGTTCTCCACCGTCTGGAGCACACAGAAATTCACAGAGTTGGGTAGAGTAGAGAGGGGTTAGGGAGGAGACACAGGCGACCTGGTGGAGAAAAAGGAGAGTCCAAAGGGAGAGAGAGCAGTTAAGCCAGTAATCTCGTTCCCTAGTGAAAAAATGGGTACTGAAGATTGGGTTCTTAAAGGTACAAAATTGGTAACAAATACATAAAAGCAAAAATTAAAATCTAGAGTTTTGGAATTTTTTAAAAATACGATGTTAAAGAAAAGAAGAAGGAAAAGAAGGAGAGAAAAAACGAACAAACAAAAACAAACAAGGTCGCGAAAATTATAAAG
>NW_011414682.1:0-500 GCF_000754665.1 Bison bison bison | reverse complement strand
ACAGAACGTTAAGACAGATGGGTGCCAATCGTGGCAAACGTGACCTTTGGGATAGGCGCATTTTTGCTCACGTCCGAGAAACTGCCATGTCTAGGACTTTTATTCTGAGGATGTTAACTTTATGTTTGATTTGAAACTTAGGACGACATCAGTAATAAACTTGAAAATGAAATTGCAAATAAGGATTCTAGGCATCGACAGGTAATGGCTTTTTATGAACCGTGTCTGACTTTTATAGTAGTGAATTACTGAGGAAGGAAGGTAAAGATCTTTTCATGTGACTCCCACATTGGAAATCAAGTCCCAGTGTAAAGTTCTTATGACCCTAAAATACTGTGTTCAAAAGTGTGGATGTACATCATGGTAAATCAGCTGTACTGGAAGGAAATATATTTTAAAAAAAATGCGGGTGACTGCAACTTACAGGTTTGAATTATTTGGGACTTGGTTTAACCATTTTGTGGAATTCCATTCCTGACTCTTTTGTTTTACTTGAAGGT
>NW_011414681.1:0-639 GCF_000754665.1 Bison bison bison | reverse complement strand
GAAGAAGATATAACAATTATAAATATATATGCACCCAACACGGGAGCACCACAGTACGTAAGACAAATGCTAACAAGTATGAAAGGAGAAATTAACAATAACACAATAATAGTGGGAGACTTTAATACCCCACTTACACCTATGGATAGATCAACTAAACAGAAAATTAACAAGGAAACACAAACTTTAAACGATACAATAGACCAGTTAGACCTAATTTGATATCTATAGGTCATTTCATCCCAAAACAATGAATTTCACCTTTTTCTCAAGCGCACATGGAACCTTCTCCAGGATAGATCACATGCTGGGCCATAAGCTAGCCTTGGTAAATTCAAAAAAATAGAAATCATTCCAAGCATTTTTTCTGACCACAATGCAGTAAGATTAGATCTCAATTACAGGAGAAAAACTATTAAAAATTCCAACATATGGAGGCTGAACAACACGCTGCTGAATAACCAACAAATCACAGAAGAAATCAAAAAAGAAATCAAAATTTGCATAGAAACGAATGAAAATGAGAACACAACAACCCAAAACCTGTGGGACACGGTAAAAGCAGTCCTAAGGGGAAAGTTCATAGCAATACAGGCACACCTCAAGAAACAAGAAAAAGTCAAATAAATAACCTAACTC
>NW_011414680.1:0-568 GCF_000754665.1 Bison bison bison | reverse complement strand
TTCCACTCGAGATGAATGCCTGTCTCCCCGGGTGCGTCTGGAATGCAACCCCGACGATCCTGTCGCACCTGAAGAGGAACATTGGCTTCTGGACACAAGCCTAGATGAGGTCTATTGGCCCTGCAGTCACTCGAGAGCAATCCCCAGCTTTCCTTCGCAACTCGAATGGAAGATTGGACTTGCCTGGGCCAACACAAGAGGCATCCTGAATTCCCCGTCGTAACTCGAGAATCCCGCCGTAACTCGAGAAAAACCACGTGGCTCCCCCGTCATCGCAAGATGAAGCCCTTTCCCGCTACAGCGTCTCAGGAGAAGTCCCACGTTAGGAATTGGAGGTCGAAAGAGCACTTGGCAACCTTGATGCGACCCACAAAGTTCCCCGAAATCCCGGTCTCCCTCGAGAGGAACACTGAGGTTTTCCGGCACCCCCTCCTCTGAGCCCTTTCTCCCCTCCTGATCTGGACAGGAGGGTCGACTCCCCTGCTTTGTCTGGAAGGGGTTCCCGACCTTCCGGTCGCACCTCAGGATGAGGCCGGTCTCACGAAGACATTCCAGACGTGGCCTCGTG
>NW_011414679.1:0-550 GCF_000754665.1 Bison bison bison | reverse complement strand
CAGAGGAAGTGGTGCCGGAAAACCTCAGTGTTCCTCTCCAGGGAGACCGGGATGCCGGGGAACGTTTGTGGGGGGCGCATCAAGGGTGCCAAGTACCGTTTCGACCTCCAATTCCTAACGTGGGACTTCTCCTGAGACGCTGTAGCGGGAAAGGGCTTCATCTTGCGATGACGGGGGAACCACGTGGTTTTTTCTCGAGTTGCGGCGGGATTCTCGAGTTACGACGGGGAATTCGGGATGCCTCTTGTGTTGGCCCAGGGAAGTCCAATCTTCCATTCGAGTTGCGAAGGAAAGCTGGGGATTGCTCTCGAGTGACTGCAGGGCCAATAGACCTCAGTCTAGGCTTGTGTCCAGAAGCCAATGTTCCTCTCCAGGGGCGACCGGGATCTCGGGGTTGCATTCCAGACGCACCCGGGGAGACAGGCATTCATCTCGAGTGGAAGCAAAGAACCCCGCTCTGCTCTCGAGTCGCGACGGGTATCTCTTGGAGCTCACTGGGTGGACTAAAGGGAGTCAAGCCTCCTGAGGCGTTTGGAGAGAGGTCGCGAGG
>NW_011414678.1:0-528 GCF_000754665.1 Bison bison bison | reverse complement strand
TCCACCTCTCTCTCCCTGTCCAAGAGTTAACTTACAGCTCCAATTCATAAAGTTCCTTGTCGTTCTTCCCCTTTAACTTCCAGCTGAGTCTCCATCTGGAGCGCGGAACCCACCACGCTTACTAATTATGCCTGGGCTGCTAAGACCCACTCGAGAAGGTGTCTAGGGTGACGCACCTTCCACTATTCGAGACGGCGCCTGCGGCCTACGTAAGTGGTGCAAACTTCTTGTCTTGAAGTTTGATTGGTCTCCCGCGTAAACCAAGCTACTCAGTCTCTTTTCTCCACCAAATTTTCCTACTGAGCTATCCTCATACTATTATTCTTGACATCTCTGATTAGCATATAAATAGTTGCCTAGGCCATCTCTCCTTCGAATACCGTGGATCAGCTGGGGCTGGTCCCCGGCAGGGGCGCCCGAACAGGGACCTCAGGAGGCAATACTCAAAGAGCTGAGCAGACACGAACCACGCAATCAGCAGGCAATAAGCATGGAGCACAGCTGTGACGAATCATGCTGCTCAACTGG
>NW_011414677.1:0-507 GCF_000754665.1 Bison bison bison | reverse complement strand
GAGGAACCAAGAATATTCCTCACAGACTGAGGTTCACTAGAGCTCTCCTACAGAGCAAAGACTTCTCCATGTGGTTTTTGCCTTTCCCTGTCAGTATGCTTCCCCAAGCTCAGGCCTAGCTCGGGAAAAACAGCCCCTGAGAAAATATCTCCAAGAACCGCTTTTCCCCCAGCCTGGGAAGTGCACTTCACAGGAGGCTCAGAGAGCGAGCCTCCTGCAGGCAAGAAGAGGCACCCAGTTGGCCTGTGTTTGGAAGCCTCTATTTGGAAGGAATGGGTTAGCTTCTCCAGAAGGAGACCTCTAGATCTGCTCAGAAAAAGGAAAATTTCAGAGTCTGGATCGATTCTCACCTGCTTTTTGCCAGCCTTGCAAAGATATTCCTAGATTCTAGAGTTGTTGTCCATGAAGGATTAGGCTTTGGGAATATGTCAGTATGACTGGTACCTTACTGGCTTCAGCTCAGATATTGCCTTTCCATTCATACTAGGACAAAGGACATTTTGGTGA
>NW_011414676.1:0-581 GCF_000754665.1 Bison bison bison | reverse complement strand
TGCGAGTGGGCAGGGGGGAGCGCGTCATTGCTCTCGAGTCATGTGGGGAACCTGGCTCGAGACGTGTTGTAAGAAGGTCTCTCGAGGTCTTTCTCGGGTTGAGGCAGGAAACCCTGGCTCCCCTCGACTTGTGCAGGTGACCTCAGGGGGCTTCTCATGGTGGCTCTGAGAAGTCAGGGAAACTGGAGTGGGGGGGGGCCTCTCGGGACTCCACGGGGTTTGGTGCATTGGAAGAGGGCCTCATCTCCAGTTGAGGCAGGAACCTCAGGGTTCCTCTGATTTCAGACTCCGATTGCAGGGTCCCTGCAGACTGGGGACAGGAGAGTCAGGCCTCGTCTTGGCTTGAGGCCTGGAACTCCGCTTGCCTCTCGAGGTGTCCCCGGGGAGAGAGGCCACTTGTCGAGCGGTATTTGGAACCTGGGGGTCTTTTCCGGACGATGCACGGGCGAGTCACTGCCCTTCGTGTTGACTTCATTCACAGGGTGGAGTTCGGAGAGGTGTCCGGGCATCGGGTTCTTACCAAGAGGGGACCGGGAAATCGGGGTGCTTCGCAATGTGGAAGCACCCACGAGGCCACGTCT
>NW_011414675.1:0-540 GCF_000754665.1 Bison bison bison | reverse complement strand
CATCTCGAGTGGAAGCAAAGAACCCCGCTCTGCTCTCGAGTCGCGACGGGTATCTCTTGGAGCTCACTGGGTGGACTAAAGGGAGTCAAGCCTCCTGAGGCGTTTGGAGAGAGGTCGAGAGATTGGTCTCTAGGCCATACAGGAGACGAACGCCCTCAAGTCGCGATGACGGGGGAGGCTCGGGGTTGTTCTCGAGCGGCGGCCCCAGTGTGCGGTTTCTCACTAGGTACGACAGGGAGGTCAGTGAGTCTCTCGTGGGGCGCCAAGGAAGTCGGGTCTCCATGCGAATGGCGAGGGGGAGCGCGTCATTGCTCTCAAGTCATAGTAGGGGAATCTGGCCTCGAGACGTGTTGAAGAAGGTCTCTCGAGGTCTTTCTCGGGTTGAGGCAGGACACCCTGGGGTCCCTCGACTTGTGCAGGTGACCTCAGGGGGCTTCTCATGGTGGCTCTGAGAAGTCAGAGAAACTGGAGGTGGGAGGAGCCTCTCGGCACTCCACTGGGTTTGGTGCATTGGAAGAGGGCCTCATCTCCAGTTGAGGC
>NW_011414674.1:0-510 GCF_000754665.1 Bison bison bison | reverse complement strand
GAGGAAAACTTACTGTTTGGTTCAGGTCGCTTCTGAGCCTTTTGGGGGAACCGACCTGAAGCCAGAGTCTAGCCGAAATACACAGGCTTTGAACATCGCTGAAGACCAACATTTCCTAAGGAAAAAACGCATTGCTTAGCTCAAGGTTTGTCTGGGAAATTCTTACACATCAGGAGATGGCTCCGAGGTGGATTTCTACAAAGAACATCCATGCAAAGGACAAGCCTGCACAGCTCTGTGCACATCTGCCCCCTCCCCACCCTCACAGCCAGCAGCATTTCCAAGTGACCTCCTAAGGCCTTTGCCAAACTACAGGGGCACCTCTGGGCTTCCTGTTTCCCTCATTTTTCGGAATCTTTTCTAAAAAAAAAGAAAAAACAAAAAACAAATTAAAAAAAAAAAAAACCCGTCACATTTCTTCGTACAATGCCACAGTGGAAGGAATACAGGCCTTCAATATTAAGACCTAAATTTGCAAAAAACTTGGAGCTTGGTTTTTTGTTTTGTTTT
>NW_011414673.1:0-508 GCF_000754665.1 Bison bison bison | reverse complement strand
CCCTGGGCCAACACAAGAGGCATCCTGAATTCCCCCGTCGTAACTCGAGAATCCCGCCGCAACTCGAGAAAAACAACGTTGTTCACCCGTCATCGCAAGGTGAAGCCATTTCCGCTACAGCGTCTTAGGAGAAGTCCCACGTTAGGTATTGGAATTCGAAATGGTACTTGGCACCCTTGATGCGACCCACAAAATGCCCTGACATCCCGGTCTCCCTCGAGAGGAACACCGAGGTTTTCCGGGACCACTTCTTTTGAGCCCCTTCTACCCTCCTGATCTGGACAGGAGGGTCGACTCCCCTGCTTTGTCTGGAAGGGGTTCCCGACCTTCCGGTCACACTTCAGGATGAGGCCGGTCTCACTACGACATTCCAGACGTGGCCTCGTGAGTGGTTCCACATTCCGAAGGACCCCGATTACCCGGACCCCTCTTGATAAGAACCCGATGCACGGACACCTCTTCGAACTCCACCCTGTCGAATGAAGTCAACACGAAGGGCAGTGACTCG
>NW_011414672.1:0-557 GCF_000754665.1 Bison bison bison | reverse complement strand
CCTGTCTCCCCGGGAACACCTCGAGGGGCAAGCGGAGTTCCATGCCTCAACACAAGACGAGGCCTGACTCTCCTTTCCCAAGTCTGCAGGGACCCTGGGATCGGAGTCTGAAATCAGAGGAACCCTGAGGTTCCTGTCTCAACTGGAGATGAGGCCCTCTTCCAATGCACCAAACCCAGGGGAGTGCCGAGAGGCCCCTCCCACTTCCAGTTTCTCTGACTTCTCAGAGCCACCATGAGAAGCCCCCTGAGGTCACCTGCACAAGTCGAAGGACCCCAGGGTGTCCCTGTCTCAACCCGAGAAAAGACCTCGAGAGACCCTTCTTCAACACGTCTCGAGGCCAGATTCCCCCTACTATGACTTGAGAGCAATGACGCGCTCCCCCTCGCCATTCGCATGGAGACCCGACTTCCTTGGCGCCCCACGAGTGGCTCACTGACCTCGCCGTCGTACCTCGCGAGAAACCGCACACTGGGGCCGCCGCTCGAGAACAACCCCGAGCCTCAACCGTCATTACGACTTGAGGGCCTGTTGGGGCCAGAGTGAGGTACTCCGCC
>NW_011414671.1:0-543 GCF_000754665.1 Bison bison bison | reverse complement strand
GAAAAGTGAAGAGGACTAAAAAGCCTCTTGATGAAAGTGAAAGTGGAGAGTGAAAAAGTTGGCTTAAAGCTCAACATTCAGAAAATAGAAGATCATGGCATCGGTCCCATCACTTCATGGGAAATAGATGGGGAAACAGTGGAAACAGTGTCAGACTTTATTTTTCTGGGCTTCAAAATCACTACAGATGGTGACTGCAGCCATGAAATTAAAAGATGCTTACTCCTTGGAAGGAAAGTTATGACCAACCTAGATAGCATATTCAAAAGCAGAAACATTACTCTGCCCACAAAGGTTCGTCTAGTCAAGGCTATGGCTTTTCCAGTGGTCATGTATGGATGTGAGAGTTGGACTGTGAAGAAGGCTGAGCGCCGAAGAATTGATGCTTTTGAACTGTGGTGTTGGAGAAGACTCTTGGGAGTCCCTTGGACTGCAAGGAGATCCAACCAGTCCATTCTGAAGGAGATCAGCCCTGGGATTTCTTTGGAAGGAATGATGCTAAAGCTGAAACTCCAGTACTTTGGCCACCTCATGCGAAGAGTT
>NW_011414670.1:0-502 GCF_000754665.1 Bison bison bison | reverse complement strand
TCATACAGACGTTCACAAAAACTTCATGAGTCTCTTCGAGACTATTGCTTTTCACTGATGTCCTTGGTCATTGGGCAAGGACAGCAGAACAAAGGGATCAATTGCATGGGATGGAGTAGACCGCTAAATATGACCACAATTTTCACGACTTTTTTGTCTGACATATTGTTGACTTTTACTCTGTGTTTTCAGATATAAAGAAGCACTTCTCCTCGAGTTACTGATCGTTTAAAACAATCTAGTGATTTACTCCTATGGGTAAAATTATACCTTTTTTCTCTCTGCCTCATCCCTCCAGAAACTGGAGACACTTGGGTTCTGAACAGCCTTATCAGGTAAATAAAAAGACTGTCTCCCGACATATACAGAAATCTCAACGTATACTGGGGAGCTGTAAAAGAAAAATCCACCTAACTGATGTCAGGCCTATGGCATCTATTATGTTTCACTGAATATTAAGTTCCAGTTTTTTAATTAAGGTCTGTATTTACTAAGACTCACT
>NW_011414669.1:0-541 GCF_000754665.1 Bison bison bison | reverse complement strand
ACACTGAGAGAGTCATTTCCTAGGCAGGTTGATAGGAAATCTAGGGGTCCCCAAGGAGAGAGGGGTCTGGAATTCTCAAGGAGGAAGAAAGGACAAACTTTTTTTCTTTCTCCACATTCCTTAGGATTATATAACAATAATGTATCCTGCCTGAGGACAGTCTCTGGATTAAGGACAGTCTTTTGGATTAAACCTTCTGGCTAATTCTGTTACCTTAAAATGTAAATTATGGGAGTAGGTCTGATGAGGACTTTACAACCTCCAGACATTCTTTGGATTCACTGGAGAATATATAACTTCATTGTTAACACTAGCAAGCGGGTACTCTTTCTGCCCCCTTCTGATGCCTATGTCAGAAGCTTTCTCTATCTCCTTTATACTTTAATAAAACTTTACTACACAAAAGCTCTGAGCGATCAAGCCTCGTCTCTGGCCCCGGATTGAATTCTTCTCCGGGGACCAAGAATCCCGGTGTATTCGCGTGATTCAACAACAACCTTTCAGCGGGAAGCCACAACTGGGCTCCTCTCGAGTTTTGATG
>NW_011414668.1:0-528 GCF_000754665.1 Bison bison bison | reverse complement strand
ATCCTATGACTCTAGGTTGTCACAGGCATTGGGTTGAGTTCCCTGTGTTATGCAACAATATCCCACTAACTATTTTACACATGGTAATGTATACGTTTCAATGCTGCTCTCAGTTCACCCCGCATTCTCCCCTCATTGTGTCTGCAAGTCTGTTCTCTATGTCTGTGTCTCTGTTTCTGATCTACAAATAAATTCACCAGTACCATTTTTCTAGATTCCATATATATGCACTCATATGCAATGCAAATTCATTTTTAAATTAATTTTCGTTGGAATATAGTTGACTAACAATGTTGTGTTAGTTTTTACTGTACAGCAAAGTGAATCAATTATCCATATACATATATTCAGCCCCTTTTCAGATTCTTTTTGCATATAGGTCATTACAAAGTATTGAGTACAGTACCCTGAGCTCTACAGTAGGTCCTTGTTACTTATCTGTTTTAAATATGGTAGCGTGTATATGTCAATCCTAGTCACCCAATTTATTCCCCCCTTTCCCCTTTGGTAACTATAAGCTTGTTTTCT
>NW_011414667.1:0-531 GCF_000754665.1 Bison bison bison | reverse complement strand
ATAGACATCTCATAACTCATTACTGGACATTTCATTGCACTCCAGACAGAAGAAATACAGCTCCACCCACCAGAACACCGACACAAGTTTCCCTAACCAGGAAACCTTGACAAGCCACCTGTACAAACCCACACACAGTGAGGAAACGCCACAATTAAAGAGAACTCCACAAACTGCCAGAATACAGAAAGGACACCCCAAACTCAGCAATTTAAACAAGATGAAGAGACAGAGGAATACTCAGCAGATAAAGGAACAGGATAAATGCCCACCAAACCAAACAAAAGAGGAAGAGATAGGGAATCTACCTGATAAAGAATTCCGAATAATGATAGTGAAATTGATCCAAAATCTTGAAACTAAAATGGAATCACAGATAAATAGCCTGGAGACAAGGATTGAGAAGATGCAAGAAAGGTTTAACAAGGACCTAGAAGAAATAAAAAAGAGTCAATATATAATGAATAATGCAATAAGTGAAATTAAAAACACTCTGGAGGCAACAAATAGTAGAATAACAGAGGCAGAAGA
>NW_011414666.1:0-521 GCF_000754665.1 Bison bison bison | reverse complement strand
CTGGTTGCTGATGGTGTCTGTCATGGAGCCTTGCTCAGCCTCTGCAGGATGGGGGTGGGTGGATGGAAGAGTGAGTGGATGGATGGGTGGGTGAATGTGTGGGTGGATGGATAGGTGGGTGGGTGGGGGGTGACTGAGTGGATTGGTGGGTGGACAGATTGGTGGGGACGTGAATGAGTTGTGGTATATGGATTTAAAGAATTTAAATTCTACCTGATCACTTATAAAAATATTGAAATAAAATTATGCCCAAGGATTCTCATTACCTATTATTTTCTCTGTGTTCCCTCTTATGTGGTATATGTTCTGCACCACACCTCTCATCCATGAAACGTACGATTTAAAGTTCCCGACTGAAGCTCCAGTTCTCGGAGGGCATGGCTGGCGACCTCTTGAGCACCCTCATCCTAAATGTGAGGGAGATGTGTGGCTTTCTAACATATGTTTTACACACATATATTAACATCTATTATAGAGACAATACGTATCTTCTGCAGACACCTATGAGTCCCTGTCATCTG
>NW_011414665.1:0-539 GCF_000754665.1 Bison bison bison | reverse complement strand
CTAAAAAACAACTATCTGTTTCTACTTTTAGTATCCACATCATAGTGGATATTAGAATATATGAGATGAATGTAAAGTGTGAAATGAGCAGAAAGAAGTTTTAATCCTGGAATATGGATTCATCTACACACATATTATGATCCTGATGCGATTTGAGTCTATAATAATTTCCATTTAAAAGCATCATTATAGTAGTTTCTAAGTCTCTTGAAATTATTCAATTTGAAGTTACTGAAGGCTTTAGAAAGTAGAGATTCTGAGTAATTAATACTTAATACAGATTTTAACTGAAGACAACAGGAACACATCATGTAGTTAAATTAGCTATTTAATTCTGAGATAGTTTATGAGTGATTCAGTCCACCTTCTTGAAACCTTTTCCTTCAGTGAAAGAGGGCAGTCAAATTTGGTTTTATCTTGAGAGTTCAAGAAGCGGTGAAAAACGAGTCGAAAAGAGTCTATTCCGAAAAACAGACATAATTTTGAAGTTCAACTGGAATAAGAAATTGTAAAACTTTGTATAGAAAATTGCATCTCAC
>NW_011414664.1:0-508 GCF_000754665.1 Bison bison bison | reverse complement strand
ATCTTTGTCAGGTTTTGGTATTAGGGTGATGGTGGCCGTCATAGAATGAGTTTGGAAGTTACCTTCCTCTGCAATTTTCTGGAGAGTTTGAGCAGGATAGGTGTTAGCTCTTCTCTAAATTTTTGGTAGAATTCAGCTGTGAAGCCGTCTGGACCTGGGCTTTTGTTGCTGGTAAGATTTTTGATTACAGTTTCAATTTCCATGCTTGTGATGGGTCTGTTAAGATTTTCTATTTCTTCCTGGTCCAGTTTTGGAAAGTTGTACTTTTCTAAGAATTTGTCCATTTCTTCCATGTTGTCCATTTTATTGTCCATATTTATTGTTGATAGTAGTCTCTTATGATCCTTTGTATTTGTGTGTTGTCTGTTGTGATCTCTCCATTTTCATTTCTAATTTTATTGATTTGATTTTTCTCCCTTTGTTTCTTGATGAGTCTGGCTAATGGTTTGTCAATTTTATTTATCCTTTCAAAGAACCAGCTTTTGGCTTTGTTGATTTTTGCTATGGT
>NW_011414663.1:0-544 GCF_000754665.1 Bison bison bison | reverse complement strand
GGAACTGGAGGAATCAACCTACCTGACTTCAGGCTCTACTACAAAGCCACAGTTATCAAGACAGTATGGTACTGGCACAAAGACAGAAATACAGATCAATGGAACAAAATAGAAAGCCCAGAGATAAATCCACGCACATACGGACACCTTTATCTTTGACAAAGGAGGCAAGAATATACAATGGATTAAAGACAATCTCTTTAACAAGTGGTGCTGGGAAAACTGGTCAACCACTTGTAAAAGAATGAAACTAGAACAGTTTCTAACACCTTACACAAAAATAAACTCAAAATGGATTAAAGATCTAAACGTAAGACCAGAAACTATAAAACTCCTAGAGGAAAATATAGGCAAAACACTCTCCGACATACATCACAGCAGGATCCTCTATGACCCACTTCCCAGAATATTGGAAATAAAAGCAAAAATAAACAAATGGGACCTAATTAAACTTAAAAGCTTCTGCACATCAAAGGAAACTATTAGCAAGGTGAAAAGGCAGCCTTCAGAATGGGAGAAAATAATAGCAAATGAAGCAATGGAC
>NW_011414662.1:0-528 GCF_000754665.1 Bison bison bison | reverse complement strand
GCTCTAAGACTTCCAGTACTATGTTAAATAGAAGTGGCAGGAGTGAGCATCCTTGTCTTGCTCCTGATTTTAGAGAGATAGCTTTCAGTTTTTCACCACTGAGTATGATGTTAGCTGTGCCCGCCTACTTTAATCTTTGCCTTAAGTCATTTTGTCAAACTCAAAAGTTTTACTGGGTGCCATACATTTAGTCTTTGTCTTAAGATCCTTTAATCAACAGGGAGTTTATCCTGGCATTTTATTACATAAATGTATTTTTAGAACCCATCTGTTTTTTTGGAGAACTGGAAAAAATAAAGCTTTTCCAAACCTTCAAGTTTCTGAATTTCAGGAATCTCTCTATTTTTTCTCACTTCTACTTGCAAATTGGCAATTGTTTTCTTAGCTCATCCCTTTCTTGTAACACTTTTACCAAATACAACCAAAAGCAATCAACAACTAAGGTCTGATTTTCCAGTCTCTATCTCTGCAGCTCAAGCCCATTACTGTTACATGCCTCCTGTCTTGGGCAGACTACTGACTCCAAAA
>NW_011414661.1:0-561 GCF_000754665.1 Bison bison bison | reverse complement strand
TAAAATGAGGTTTGTCAGGGAGCCAGGAAAAGCCCAAGTGGCCATCTTGGACCTCTCATAGCCCCCAACTCTTTGGTTTATGGCCATTTTTAATCCATTTTAAATTCCCTGAAGACATGTTAACTTTTGTAGAAGCAGAATGAGCTTTGTTCATATGTGCTGTAGTCTGTTCTCAAAAGCCACATTCCAAGAAAACTTTGTTCTTTTAATCAGTGAGAGAAAACCAAATTCCAGTTTGGTAACAGCTTATATTCACTGTGAAACAATAGTTATTCACTTAGTCATAGTAACAATAAGACTTCAAAGGCAGTTTAATGTCTTAACAAACTTGTAGCATGCACACAACTCTTCTTTCACTTGCAACACACCTGGTTACACTTTCTGTATTCATCACTTCATTTGTCCATTTAGAGGACAGCCACCTGTACGTTTAGACTTACTTTGCTTTTCCTTAATAGAATGGAATTCCATTCCTTATTACTTTTTATTAAAAACACACATCTTACTTTTCTTCAGAAACCATGACTTGTACTTTACATCATCATTCTGTAGATTGGTAAG
>NW_011414660.1:0-551 GCF_000754665.1 Bison bison bison | reverse complement strand
CTTTGCTTCCACTCGACATGAATGCCTGTTCCCCGGGTGTGTCTGGAATGCAACCCTGAGATCCCTGTCGCCCCTGGAGAGGAACATTGGCTTCTGGACAGAAGCCTAGATGAAGTCTATTGGCCCTGCAGTCACTCGAGAGCAATCCCCCTAGCTTTCCTTCGCAACTCGAATGGAAGATTGGACTTCCCTGGGCCAAACACAAGAGGCATCCTGAATTCCCCGTCGAAACTTCGAGAATCCCTGCTACACCTCGAGAAAACCACGTGGTTCCCCGTCACCGCAAGATGTAGCCCTGTGCCGCTACAGCGTCTCAGGAGAAGTCCCACTTTAGGAATTGGAGTTCGAAACGGTACTTGTCACCCTTGATGCGACCCACAAAGCGCCCCGACATCCCGGTCTCCCTCGAGAGCAACACCGAAGTTTTCCGGCACCACTTCCTCTGAGCCTCTTCTACCCTCCTGATCTGGACAGGAGGGTCGACTCCTCTGCTTTGTCTGGAAGGGGTTCCCGACCTTCCGGTCGCACCTCAGGATGAGGCCGGTCTCACG
>NW_011414659.1:0-548 GCF_000754665.1 Bison bison bison | reverse complement strand
CATATACATACACAATATACACATACATGCTTGTAGATGTAAGACTACATAATTAAATGAGACAGTAGAACATGTATGGACTTCATGTTCTGGCAAGATAGATAGAGCACACCTATCAGAAAATGAGAGGAGACAGGAGCATGTACAGAATGTAGACTTAAGCTTGTATTTGAGGTAAAGTATTATTCAGTCCAGATGCTGGGGAAAAGAAGAGGGCATCAGCTAAGTTAAACAGTGTCACAGGACAAACTCAATAATAAACTCGATGGATAATACCTGAGAAAAGGAAGACACTAGGGAAAAGGAAGGCACTAAAATTCATGCAAAATTGTGAATACAAAAGCAAATCATCACCACAAATGAATTGGATTGGGTTGTGTGTGCGTAGCCATGTCCAACTCTTTTGTGACCCCATGGACTGTGGCTCGCCAGGCTCTTCTGTCCATGCGGTTTTCCAGGCAAGAACACTGGAGTGGGTTGTCACTCTTTCCAACCCAAGGGTCGAACCCATGTCTCCTGCATCTGCTGCATTGGTAGGTGGATTCTTT
>NW_011414657.1:0-662 GCF_000754665.1 Bison bison bison | reverse complement strand
ATGGCTACCACCTCCTTGGTCAGAACATGCCGGGCCAACTTCACTTTGGCGAATTGGCCTTCACCAATTGTTTGAAGGATATCATAATTCTCAATATGAACACTGTTGTTAACAGAGATGGCCATGAGGTCCTGGATCCCTAACTACACTGACTACCACTAAGCTATACTAATTACCTAACTATACTAACTCTACCACTAACTATACTCACTACCGCTAAGCCCTCACTAAGAATGCTAACTGTTCTAACAATACCGTGTATGCTAA
Organism: Bison bison bison; assembly: GCF_000754665.1. Taxonomy (NCBI): domain Eukaryota; kingdom Metazoa; phylum Chordata; class Mammalia; order Artiodactyla; family Bovidae; genus Bison; species Bison bison. Next base: position 395 of record NW_011414657.1, on the reverse strand, counting down.
CAGTGCTATAAACTATCCTAATGCTAATAACTATACTAACAGTGCTAACACTAACTATGTCAGTAACTATTAACTATACTAACTTATGCTAAGTGTAGCAAGGATACTAACAGTGCTAACACTAACTGTACTATCTATGCTAACAAACCACTAGCTATAACAACTATGCTAACTATATCAATGATACTCTCTATACTAGTACTGGCAACACTAAAACTTTAAAAAAAAAAGATAAAATGAGAAAAAGAACTAAGGGGAAAAAATGGGGAAAAAAAGAAACAAAAAAATGAGAAACAAAAATGAAAGAAAAAATGATAAGAAAAATTTAAAAAATGAGAAAAAGACAAAGGAAAAAGAGAAAAATAAAAATGAGAAAAAGGAACAAAATCAGCAAC
>NW_011414656.1:0-612 GCF_000754665.1 Bison bison bison | reverse complement strand
ACATGTCAGAATGGTGCCAGACACTATTATTGGATAGTCAAAAATCTCTTTTGTTTCTGTGTAAAAGGGAGGTCCTTTCAAGGCGTGAATGTTTCAGAACTTTAATTTATTTGGAAATGACCCAGCTCTTCAGTACACTGTCGTCACTTAGTTTAGCACAGGATAGAAACTCGGGGTAACCCCAAACACCTGGAGAAACGATTGTATGTTCAGTTCAGTTCAGTGGCTCAGTCGTGTCTGACTCTTTGGGACCCCGTGGCCTGCAGGACGCTGGGCTTCCGTGTCCATCACCAACTCCAGGGGCTTGCTCAAACTCATGTCCATCGAATCAGTGATGCCATCCAACCATCTTAGCCTCTGTCGTCCCCTTCTCCTCTGCCTTCAATCAAGACTCTCATAGGCAGATATTTTCGAGTGTAATTAGTGTTCATAGTTTATCTAAAAACTCATATCACATTTAATTTTCGTTTTGTTCCTGTTCTTTCGAGGTACTTTCTTGTTGACAAGCTTGTGACAGATATAACGATGTAGTAATTTTTACCTTAGAACAAACCGAGGCACTATGAACATTTTGTGCTTCATGTTGATGACTCTTAGACATGTCTACAGTAG
>NW_011414655.1:0-507 GCF_000754665.1 Bison bison bison | reverse complement strand
ATAACAGTACTATTTACAGTAACCAAGATATGGAAGCAACCTAGGTGTCCATCAGCAGATGAGTAGATAAAGAAGATATGGTATACATACAAAATAGAGTATTACTCAGCCACAGAAGAGAATGAAATATTGTCATTTGCAGCAACATGGATAGACATAGAGATGATCAAACTAAGTGAAGTAAGTCAGACAAAGACAAATATTATATGATATCACTTATTTGTGAAATCTAAAAAAATAATACAAATGAACATATTTAGAAACAGAAACTCATACATAGAAATCAAACTTAGGGTTATCAAAGCAGAAAGGGGGAAGGAGATAAATTAAGAGTATGGGATTAACAGAGACACACTATTATATATAAAATAGATAAGGTTTTACTGTATAGCATAGGGAATTCAAAAACTTGTAATAACTTATAATGGAGAAGAGTGTCAAAAGAATGTGTGTGTGTGTGTATGTATGAGTGTGTATGTGTGTATCTGAATCATTTTGCTATATACC
>NW_011414654.1:0-598 GCF_000754665.1 Bison bison bison | reverse complement strand
CTCGAGACGTGTTGAAGAAGGTCTCTCGAGGTCTTTCTCGGGTTTGAGGCGGAAACCCTGGTTCCCTCGACTTGTGCAGGTGACCTCAGGGGGCTTCTCATGGTGGCTCTGAGAAGTCAGGGAAACTGGAGATGGGGGGGCCTCTCGGGACACCACGGGGTTTGGTGCATTGGAAGAGGGCCTCATCTCCAGTTGAGGCAGGAACCTCAGGGTTCCTGTGATTTCAGACTCCGATCACAGGGTCCCTGCAGACTGGGGACAGGAGAGTCAGGCCTCGTCTTGGGTTGAGGCATGGAACTCCGCTTGCCTCTCGAGGTGTCCCCGGGGAGAGAGGCCACTTGTCGAGCGGTATTTGGAACCTGGGGGTCTTTTTCCGGACCGATGCACGGGCGACGTCACTGCCCCTTCGTGTTGACTTCATTCACAGGGTGGAGTTCGGAGAGGTGTCCGGGCATCGGGGTTCTTACCAAGAGGGGACCGGGAAATCGGGGGTGCTTCGCAATGTGGAAGCACCCACGAGGCCACGTCTGGAATGTCGTCGTGAGACCGGCCTCATCCTGAGGTGCGACCGGAAGGTCGGGAACCCCTTCCAGACAAA
>NW_011414653.1:0-668 GCF_000754665.1 Bison bison bison | reverse complement strand
AAGGTAAGAGAAAGAACGACATGGTGAGACCAAGTTTCGGTGAACAAAGGCCGCACTTATTTTCTAAAGTAGTTTTATACCTTAAGTTATGCATAGAGGATAATGGGGGAAGGGGGTAGAGTCTTGCAGCAAACCAGGCTTTCTTCCTGCAAACTTATCATATGCAAAAGCTTCGGTGATTTGCATCATCTTCTGGCCCGGAGGCCTGTTAACATTTAAGACCTTTCTTCAGAAAACTTATTTTTCTCTAAAGGTGGTTGGTCAGGAGCCACCCTCCAAAAAAGCATTAGATAAAGTTGCATTCCTACAGAGCAAAGGTGTGGTGGGCTATAACAAGAAAAAGAATTAACTCAAGGGTCCCAGGTTACAAACATTAAAGCTACTACTTACACCAGTTATATTATTCAATACACTGCCAGGGACACAGCAGGTAAGGGATATGGAAACTTAGCAGCAAACAATGGCCCAACAAGTGAAAAACCATTCACCAATACAATTTCTAATCAATCTTTTAATTACTCAAAAGAATCTGTGTTTAGACAGTTTAGAACATCTCCTGCCTCTCACAGTTGGGAGGCTCTGAACAGTCACATGTGGCCGGAAAAACCTATTCAGGCAGGCTAGAGGATTTCCAAAGGAGTTTGTAGGTTAAACACTGTCACACCCAG
>NW_011414652.1:0-583 GCF_000754665.1 Bison bison bison | reverse complement strand
CCTGAGGAGTGAGAGGGCGTTACAGGACGCTGCGGCCGGGCGCCCTGGCGAGACCCCCCTCTCCCCTCTACACAAACCTTTAAAAAATTTATCCAACAATTTCTCATTTAAGGCGACTACTCCACCTCCGCTTGCACCTCCCAGGGCCTAAGAATTCCCCCAGTTTACCTCCAAAGCCTCCCAGAGCATTGCCTAAGGTTGAAAAAGATTAAAAAGTTTTCTTTTAAACAAAGGAGCTTTTAAAAAATACACAATATACACAGCCTGCTCCTTGGAGAAAACCCCCTCTGGGGGGGGCCTCACCCAAGACAAAAAAAGAGAGAAAAATAAAAAGAAAAAAGAGAAAAAAGTGAAAAAGAAAAAAGGAAAGAAAATAGAGAAAGATCTAAAGATAGAAAAAGAACTAAAGAGTGAAAAGGAGAGAGGAACGGAGGAGGAAGGAATCAGGGAATGCAGCAAGATAGAAAAAGGAAAAAAGGAAGTTAGAAAAAGAGATACAGAGAGAAAGAGAGGGAGGAGGAAAGAAAAAGTTAGAGAGAAAGAGGGTAAAGGAAAAGAAACGAAAGAAAGAGAAGGTAGTAAG
>NW_011414651.1:0-510 GCF_000754665.1 Bison bison bison | reverse complement strand
GAAGGTTCTCTAGCCTGCCTGACAGGCTCGTCTGGCCACATGTGATTGCTCACAGCCTCCCAACCGTGAGAGGCACAAGATGCTTTAAACCCTCTAAAAAACAGGTTCTTTAGAGAAGTTAGAAAACTATAAGTATAAGTATAGTGGGCTAATTAGAAAATTGTGTTGGTGAAGGGTTTTTCATTTGTTGAGCCTAATGTTTGTTGCTAAGTCTCCATATCCCCTGCCCTTACACACATTAATGAATATATAGAAGAAATAAGTATTAACCTTTGATATTAATCACATTAGACCTTAGGCTAAGTAAATTCTTTCCTTAACTAAAACCCACTACACCCTCACCCTGTAGGAATGTAACTTTATTTGGGTGGCGTCTGTTTTGAGAATAATCAGCCCTGGAGAAATAAGTGTTCTGGTTGACTGACCGCTGTCACAAGGAGAGGGTCGTAAATTGTCAGCAGGCCCCCCTGGCCAGAAGATAGATGTAACACCCCTAAGACCTCTGTATAC
>NW_011414650.1:0-551 GCF_000754665.1 Bison bison bison | reverse complement strand
TAGCTATTTCTACTTTTACTTTGGTTTCCTATTTTCTGTGCCTTTAATTGTCTGTTGTATCACTTCATTCTTTAACATGGGTATGCATTTCTATATTAACTGTGGTTTTCTGTTATTCTGTGGGGGCTGTCCTGCTCTTCTTGTCAGATTTGCTTTCTTTATTTTTCAGTTGGCACTCTACTCTGGTGGTGTTTTTTGCCTTGAGATTTACTTGATTGGCTCTCATTATGAATCTGTTGTCTTCTCTGTAGTGTTTATTGCTTGTGGCACCTTTTACTTATTTATTTACCATTTATCTATGTTACTTTTTTAATGTCCTCAATCTATCACTATGGTATTGTAGTTCTCTGGGCATAAGTTGGGCCTGATATTTTCTGCTGTCATCATCTGAGAGGGTAACAGGCAGGAAGGCCGGAGTCTCCAAATGAAGGATTTGGCCTTAAAGTATCAGACATTTTTATCTCTCTTAAGTAGCAGGAGGAAACAAACTAGCAATTATTTTTTCTGTCTTTATACAAATTTAAAAGGAGGTTTCTCTTAAAATGTTATAT
>NW_011414649.1:0-569 GCF_000754665.1 Bison bison bison | reverse complement strand
TTACCTTAAATTAGACTTTGTAGGCTTCCTGCCTCTGCAGCTGTGGGGTTTTTACTTAACCTTTCTCTGACTCAGCTTCCTCATCTGTAAAATTGAGGTAATAATACTGCTTGCCTCACCAGTTGTTCTGAGAGTTAGTCTATGCAAGTGCTTAGTATGCTGACTGATATATAGTAAATACTCAATAAATATTATTATTATCGGTATTATTCTCATTTTAAATGTTACAGATTGTCTTTCTCCTACTTAATGAGCACATGCTTTCATTTACTGGAGTGTCTCTCTCACTTACCTACTGGTTTCTTTATTGCAGTGAAGCATCTATAGTTATTTAATTAATAGTTAATGAGAGTAGTTTTGGTGAGACAGGCTCTTTGCACTATTTAATGCTACTGAAAGCACATCTGTTAATTCTGTAGCACAGAGTCCCGTGGTCCCAGGGCACTCTCTCAGTGTCAATCTATGATAAACTGATAACAAGTGAGTTGTTTATTTCCTGGTAAAATGATTGTGCACGGGGGTGGAAGGTGAGAGAGATTGGTTTGTACTGTAGAACAGCTTTTCATACA
>NW_011414648.1:0-628 GCF_000754665.1 Bison bison bison | reverse complement strand
TTAACAAATGAATTAATCAGTTACTTACAGTCAGTACTTTATAGATGAGGACACTGTGGCTTCCAGCGGCAGTCCGAAGTAGGGCTAAGACTCAGGTGTGTCTCGTGTCAACGCCCTGTTCTTCCTTGTCTCTTCACCTCTTGGGTCCCAAGATCGGTCCTTGACTTCCCAGGAGCATAGTACATAACACATAGGCTCCATGTGGCTCGAGTTATTTTTAGCTAAAATCACCTTCAAGATTTGAGTTATATATCAAGCAAAAGTTTATAATCTACAAAGATATCTGTAGAGATGACAGGGCAGTGAAGCAAGCAAGAAGAAAAAGAAGTAAATAAGTAGATGAATATAGATCGTCTCAGTTGGAGCCCGAACAGTGGCTTGTCAGCCCTCTCAATTCCATAACACCTCTGCTTTTAAAGCTTAGTGATGTTCTTCTGTAAGATGAATCCTTTATGAACAGCATGTAGCTACAGATATTGAGGATGGTGTTGGTGACAAAACAATAAAAGCAAAATTAATCTATTAAATATAAGGGCAAGAAACTGAATTCTTGAAATAAATAATACCTTTCATGAGCAGGCTTACACTTCATTGGCAATCTGACAGCAGCTTTCTCCTAAGGCTTCAT
>NW_011414647.1:0-586 GCF_000754665.1 Bison bison bison | reverse complement strand
GTGGACCTAACAGAAGCAAAAGATATTAAGAAGAGATGGCAAGAATACACAGAAGAACTGTACAAAAAAGAGCTTCATGACCCAGATAATCACGATGGTGTGATCACTGACCTAGAGCCAGACCATCCTGGAATGTGAAGTCGAAGTGGGCCTTAGAAAGCGATCACTATGAACAAAGCTAGTGGAGGTGATGGAATTCCAGTTGAGCTATTCCAAATCCTGAAAGATGATGCTGTGCAAGTGCTGCACTCAATATGCCAGCAAATTTGGAAAACTCAGCCGTGGCCACAGGACTGGAAAAGGTCAGTTTGCATTCCAATCCCAAAGAAAGGCAATGCCAAAGAATGCTCAAACTACCACACAATTGCACTCATCTCACACGCTAGTAAAGTAATGCTCAAAATTCTCCAAGCCAGGCTTCAGCAATATGTGAACCGTGAACTTCCTGTTGTTCAAGCTGGTTTTTAGAAAAGGCAGAGGAACCAGAGATCAAATTGCCAACATCTGCTGGATCATGGGAAAAGCAAGAGAGTTCCAGAAAAACATCTAATTTCTGCTTTCTTGACTATGCCAAAGCCTTTGACTG
>NW_011414646.1:0-563 GCF_000754665.1 Bison bison bison | reverse complement strand
GAGGGTGTAGTGGGTTTTAGTTAAGGAAAGAATTTACTTAGCCTAAGGTCTAACGTGATTAATATCAAAGGTTAATACTTATTTCTTCTATATATTCATTAATGTGTGTAAGGGCAGGGGATATGGAGACTTAGCAACAAACATTGGCTCAACAAATGAAAAACCCTTCATCAACACAATTTCTAATTAGCCCACTCACTATACTTATAGTTTTCTAACTTCTCTAAAGAACCTGTTTTTAGAGGGTTTAAAGCATCTCGTGCCTCTCACGGTTGGGAGGCTGTGAGCAATCACATGTGCCGGAGGAGCCTGTCAGGCAGGCTAGAGAACCTTCAGAGGAGTTTGTAGGTTAAAAACACTCTTGTCACACCCAAGAGTTTTTATTTGACTGGAGCTCTAGGTTAACTCCTTCTCCGAAAGAGGTGGTGGGGGGACAGCCCCCCTGTAAAGTCAGAGATGTAGGAAAGAGCACAAAGTAGTAAAGTAGGCAGGCTCTGGTTATGGGGGTAGACGCTCGAGGATTTCCAGGGGGACTCCTGAGGCTCGATCCCGCCTTTGCGTAT